>NC_090940.1:468268201-468577521 GCF_040938575.1 Ambystoma mexicanum | reverse complement strand
ATGCTTGCGACTGTCGTATTTGTATATATATTGTGTTTATATGGTATGTGTTGGCTTAATATTGTGATATTGTGATTTTCTCGCTACGGTCATTGTTTTAAAGGCCTTAAAATAAATGTGTATATATTTTTGATATAACAACTGTTTGGAGTAGTTTGTAAGCGCTCTTGCTTTGTGTGCTCATTGCGGGCTTTCAGTCACCCTCACCCCTCTTGAGACCTAGTCTTGACCGCCGCGATCGCTACCTTGATTGGTCTGGCTCGTCCAGAGGTTACCCTGTTCCAAGTAATTAGGTTGGCCTTCTGAACTTCTGCGCCACCAGGACAGAGTTTAGAAATCCGTCTTAACAAATTGGTGTACAGCGGTGGGATACGACTGAAGGTATCCAGTGTTGCGCACGAACTAAGGCATTTCAGGTTATTCCAACCAGTACACGTAGTGAATTGTTGTAGTATAACTTTAAAAAGGCCATAGTCCTATCAAACAGTATGGAAACAAATACCTTGTTAACTTTAAATGCTTCCAAATCAGAAACATTGAAGAAGATCTGTGCGGAGAGAGGTGTTTCCTCTCAAGGCACCAAATTTGAAATGATCCAAAGAATCGTGGCGTGGCAAGAAGCGCAGCTTGACGCTATAACTTCTGAGGACAGTGCAGAAGGTGGTGGGGCTGCTCTCACTGGTAGAACCGACGGTTCTGCCGCTGCACTGATCCATCGCGACCACGAGGACAGGGAGGATGTGATGTCTAATGTTTCCTCTGCCAGTGCTGATGGGGAGGCTATGCTTGAATTCAAGAAGCAAGAGCTGCGGTTTAGGCAGCAGGAGCTTGAATTCAGCATAGCCAAACTAAAAATCGAACAGGCAGAAAAACAAAAAGACAGGGATCACCAGTTGGAACTGGCCAAGCTTCAGGTTGCAAATGGGTCCGAGGGTCCTGGACATGGGTCTGGGGCTTCCTCTCATCCACGGTTTCCGAAAGATCTGCTCAGTGTGTATGAAGAGAGGAATGACATTATGGACTGGCTGAATGCGTTTGAGTATGCATGCGAGGTTCAAGAAGTTGACAATGCTGATAAGATTGCGTGGTTGCTCAGTAGACTGCCCCATTCTGGCTGTAGTGCCATTATGGAAATGTCAAAGGCTGAGCGAGCTGATTTCGCAATGTTAAAGCAAACTCTCATTTTAAAGTTTGGGAAGACTCCGGCCCAATATTTAAAGCGTTTTCGAGAGTATAAGAAAAAGGAAGGTGGTACTTGGGTATCTTATGTCGCTGAATCCTTGAAAAACTTAACTGGCTGGGTCGAAGGTTATAAGGTTTCTACCTTCGAAGGCATGATAAATCTTGTCATGCTGGAACACATTTTTGCTTCTTCTTCCCCGGAGCTTAAGCAGCATTTGGCCGATTCGAAGGAGATAGATCCTAAGAAGCTGGCCATTGCAGCAGACTTATGGGTGTCACATCGAGTGTCCCATAAGGACAAAACTCATCCTGGTAAGCAGGAGGAGGGGAAAAAGTCCAAAGATATGGAGGGTGGGGAATCTGCTAAATCTTCTTCCCATGAGTGCCATAAAAAGAAAAATAAGGGTAAGACACAAGAGAACTCACAGGGTAGTGGAGGCCCGCCTCCGAAACAGAACTCTGGTTACAATAAGCCTCCCTACGTAAAGACCCAATGGATCTTGTTTTTCTTGTGGAGCAACTGACCATGTGAAGGGGGATCCCCGTTGTAAGGTTAGACCTTTGGGGGTCCACTCCGCTAATCTGGCCTTCTCCTCCTACGAGGAAGAAGAGATTACAGGAGCATCCTTCTCCTCAGACTCATTTCCCAGCGGAATAGAGGCTGAGGTAGTTTTAGTGTCCCTGGGTTCCTGGGAGCCTAAAGTCGCAGAGGCTTATGCTAGGATTCCGGATAATACCAAGCACTACTTTAAAGACAGTGTGCTGATCAATGGAGTAGATACTCCAGCTCTTAGGGATAGTGGGTGCAGTCGCACTGTAGTGGATTCTACCTTGGTAGACTCAGAGGAAGTTGCCAGAGCTACTCTGATGCCCACTAAGTTGGCTGACGGCCCCCTCCGTATGTTTCCAGTAATACCTGTAAATCTTACTTTAAATGGTACAGCAGTCAGGATTCCAGTGAGCATTCAGAGAAACGTCCCGGGAAAGGTCTTGTTGGGTAATGATCTCAGAGCTTTAGGGCTCGTAGGAGACACTGCCGAAAGACCCTACACACGGTCTCAAACACGGGCAGCATTGGCCAAGTCCAATACGCCGCCCCAGCCAAAGGAGAAACCCAAGGCGAAAGGAGTCTACAAGTCAAAACGAGGGAAAGAGAATATTCCCCCGAGCTCGCCTACCACTGCGGTGGAGGAAGTTGGACAATCGCCCGGGCCTGACGAGGAGGTGGCGATGCCTGAAGTATTCGACCCCAACGATCATCCTGAACTAAAAGACTTGTTAGTTGAAGGAGGTCCTGATAGGGACGAATTCAGTAAAGGCCAACGTGAGTGCCCATCTCTGGAAGGCCTAAGGAGACAGGCCTGCTCCCAGCTTGAGGGTGAACCTCCTGGGACGCATAGGATTTATTGGGAAGGTGGACTCCTGTATAGCGAGCCCACAGAGTCTACAGAAGGAGACCATAGGAGGTTGGTGGTTCCCCTTGCTGTTAGGCCCTTCCTCCTGCAGTTGGCGCATGAAGTTCCCCTTGCTGGTCACCTTGGTATGAAGAGGACCAAGCAAAGGTTATCCATGCACTTCTACTGGCCCAAGATGGGGGTGCAAGTAGAAAGTCACTGCAGGAGTTGTGCCTCCTGCCAGTGGTCTGGTAAGGTTGGCGCGACAATCCAAGCTCCGTTGGTACCGCTCCCAGTTGTGGGGGTACCATTTGAAAGGGTAGGGATCGACATCGTTGGTCCCCTTGACTCGCAAACATCCTCGGGCAATAGGTTTATCCTGGTGCTGGTCGACCATGCAACCAGGTATCCTGAGGCCATCCCATTGAAAACTGTAACTGCCAAGTCAGTTGCAAAAGCTTTACTCGGCATATTTACTAGGGTTGGCTTCCCTAAAGAAGTTGTGTCAGATCATGGCAGCAACTTTATGTCGAAGTATAGGCAGGCTATGTGGAAAGAATGTGGGGTCACCTACGGGTTCTCTTCTGCATACCACCCCCAGACCAATGGTCTGGGGGGGCGTTTCAACAGGACGTTAAAGAGCGTGATTGGGGCTCTGGAGGAGCCTCAGAGAAGAAAGTGGGATCTTCTTGTTTCATGCTTACTGTTTGCCTACCGAGAGGTACCACAGGAGGGTGTTGGCTTCAGCCCCTTCGAACTTCTGTTCGGTCATCCCGTACGGGGACCCTTAGCCATCGTCAAGAAGGGATGGGAGATGCCCACTCCCCCTGTTACTACCAACGTAGTTGATTATGTGCTAGGGCTCAGAAAACGGATGGTACTTCTGATGGGCTTGGCTAGTGATAAATTGAAGGCAGGGCAAGCGCTGGTGAAACCTTGGTACGACCAGAAAGCTTCCCTCATCAACTTTACACTTGGTCAGCAAGTCCTGATCATGAATCCCATAAGGCCTCGAGCTTTACAGGACAAATGGTCAGGCCCTTACCCAGTGGTGGAGCCCCTGGGTGAGGTTAACTATTCAGTGGACCTTGGAAGGCCTGAACAGGCTCCAAAAGTGTTTCACGTGAATAGGCTGAAGGCTTTCGTCCCAAGCGTCGAAATCGCAGCACTGCTACTGGCTTCAGATGTTGAGGAAGAGGAGTCTGAACCTCTCCCCGACCTGTTCCCAAGCAGTCTTTCAGATAGCTCTTTTGAGGGTGTCCGAGTGGCCCCTCACCAAAATGGACAAGGCTCAGTGGTTTACCTTGGACATGAAGTAGGTGGAGGGAGGAGACTGCCTCTACCCAGTAAGGTACAAGCAGTACAAGACTGGCCTACCCCCACTACGCAAACCCAAGTGAGAGCCTTCTTAGGACTCACGGGGTATTATCGCAATTTTATGGCAGACTATGGCACCATAGCTGCTCCTCTGACTGCCCTCACAACTCCGAAGAAACCCAAGAAGGTAACTTGGACCGACGAGTGTGAGAAGGCTTTCAATGGCTTAAAAGACTCCTTGTGCCAGGCCCCTGTCCTCAGGGCCCCTGATTATCAAAGACCTTTTATCGTGCAGACGGATGCCTCTGACACTGGGATAGGAGCTGTACTATCACAAGTAGATGAGAAGGGTAAGGAACACCCTATCGGTTTTATTAGTCGCCAGCTTAAGGACAGAGAGCTCAGATGGTCCACGGTAGAGAAAGAATGTTTCTCTGTTGTGTGGGCCCTAAGGAAGCTGAGGCCCTACCTCTATGGGACCCACTTCACTGTGCAGACTGACCATAAGCCGTTAAAGTGGCTAATGAACATGAAGGGGGAGAATCCAAAGTTGCTTAGGTGGTCCATAAGTCTACAAGGCTTCGACTTCACTATTGAGCATAGGCCAGGTGTCCAACATAGCAATGCTGATGGGTTGTCCAGAATGTTTAACCGACCTGAACAAGAGACTCATCCAGGGGTGGATTAGTTCCCCCTGTCCATAGTCTGGGAGGGGCGAGTGTTAGGAAAGATTTCGTAATTGTAGGTAATTTTCCTTCCGTCTTAACAAGTTGTGATATCTCAATGCTTCTAATACCAAACCTGGGACCAGTCCTATAACATGAGATGTGATATCCAAATCCTTCCCCTTCCAAACGTGAGACCCTTCCTTTAGCATGAGATGTGATATCCAAATCCTTCCCATTCCAATCCTGAAACCCTTCCTATAGCATGAGATGTGATATCTCAATGTTTCTAATAAAAAACCTGAGACCCTTCCTATAGCAAGAGATGTGATATCCACATCCTTCCCATTCAAATCCTGAGACCCTTCCTATAACATGAGATGTGATATCCAACTCCTTCCCATTCCAACCTGAGACCCTTCCTATAGCATGAGAAGGGATATCCAACTCCTTCCCATTGCAATCCTGAGATCCTTCCTATAACATGAGATGTGATATCCAATTATTTCCCATTCCAAACCTGAGACTCTTCCTATTGGATGAGAAGTGATATCCAACTCCTTCCCATTCCAATCCTGAGACCCTTCCTATACCATGAGATGTGAACCGCAATGTTTCAAATACCAAACCTGGGACCTGTTCTATAACATGAGATTATGATATCCAAATCCTTCCCCTTCCAAACCTGAGACCCTTCCTTTAGCATGAGATGTGATATCCAAATCCTTCCCATTCCAATCCTGAGACCCTACCTATAACATGATATGTGATATCCAAAGCCTTCCCATTCCAACCTGAGACCCTTCCTATGGCATGAGATGTGATATCCAAATCCTTCCCATTCCAATCCTGAGACCCTTCCTATAGCATGAGATGTAATATCACAATGCTTGTAATACCAAACCTGAGACCCTTCCTATAGCATAAGATGTGATATCTCAATGCTTCTAATTCCAAACCTGGGACCCGTCCTATAACATGAGATATGATATTCAAATCCTTCCCCTTCCAAACCTGAAATCCTTCCTATAGCATGAGTTGTGATATCTCAATGTTTCTAATAAAAAACTGAGACCCTTCCTTAGCAAGAGATGTGATATCCAAATCCTTCCCATTCCAATCCTGAGACCCTTCCTATAACATGAGATGTGATATCCAACTCCTTCCCATTCCAATCCTGAAACCCTTCCTATAGCATGAGATGTGATATCTCAATGTTTCTAATAAAAAACTGAGACCCTTCCTATAGCATGAGATGTAATATCACAATGCTTGTAATACCAAACCTGAGACCCTTCCTATAGCATAAGATGTGATATCTCAATGCTTCTAATTCCAAACCTGGGACCCGTCCTATAACATGAGATATGATATTCAAATCCTTCCCCTTCCAAACCTGAAATCCTTCCTATAGCATGAGTTGTGATATCTCAATGTTTCTAATAAAAAACTGAGACCCTTCCTTAGCAAGAGATGTGATATCCAAATCCTTCCCATTCCAATCCTGAGACCCTTCCTATAACATGAGATGTGATATCCAAATCCTTCCCATTCCAATCCTGAGACCCTTCCTATAGCATGAGATGTAATATCACAATGCTTGTAATACCAAACCTGAGACCCTTCCTATAGCATAAGATGTGATATCTCAATGCTTCTAATTCCAAACCTGGGACCCGTCCTATAACAAGAGATGTGATATCCAAATCCTTCCCATTCCAATCCTGAGACCCTTCCTATAACATGAGATGTGATATCTCAATGTTTCTAATAAAAAACTGAGACCCTTCCTTAGCAAGAGATGTGATATCCAAACCCTTCCCATTCCAATCCTGAGACCCTTCCTATAACATGAGATGTGATATCCAACTCCTTCCCATTCCAATCCTGAAACCCTTCCTATAGCTTCAGATGTGATATCAAACTCCTTCTCATTCCAATCCTGAGATAGCTTGAGATGTGCTATCCAACTCCTTCCCATTCCAATCCTGAGACCCTTCCTATACCATGAGATGTGATATCTCAATGCTTCTAATACCAAACCTGAGACCGTCCTAAAACATATGTGAGATCCAAATCCTTCCCCTTCCAAACCTGAGACCTTTCCTTTAGCATGAGATGTGATATCCAACTCCTTCCCATTCCAATCCTGAGACCTTTCCTATAGCATGATATGTGATATCTCAATGCTTCTAATACCAAACCTGAGATCCTTCCTATAACATGAGATGTGTATCCAACTCCTTCCCATTCCAAACCTGAGACCCTTCCTATAGCATGAGATGTGATATCTTAATGCTTCTAAAAACCAAACCTGAGAACCATCCTATAACATATGTGAAATCCAAATCCTTCCCTTTCCAAACCTGAGACCCTTCCGATAGCATGGGATGTGATATCTCAATGCTTCTAATACCAAACCTGAGATCCTTCCTATAACATGAGATGTGATATCCAAATCCTTCCCCTTCCAAACCTGAGACCCTCCCTTTAGCATGAGATGTGATATCCAACTCCTTCCCATTCCAATCCTGAGACCCTTCTGATAGCATGAGATGTGATATCTCAATGCCTCTAATACCAAACCTGAGATCCTACCTCTAACATGAAATGTGATATCCTACTCCTTCCCTTTCCAAACGTGAGACCCTCCCTATAGCATGAGATGTGATATCCAACTCCTTCCCATTCCAATCCTGAGACCCTTCCTATAGCATGAGATGTGATATCTCAATGCTTATACCAAACCTGAGAACCTTCCTATAGCATGAGATGTGATATCCAACTCCTTCCCATTCCAATCCTGAGACCCTTCATATAACATGAGATGTGATATCCAACTCCTTCCCATTCCAATCCTGAGACCCTTCTGAGAGCATGAGATGTGATATCTCAATGCTTCTAATACCAAACCTGAGATCCTTCCGATAGCATGAGATGTGATATCTCAATTCTTCTAATACCAAACCTGAGATCCTTCCTATAACACGAGATGTGATATCCAAATCTTTCCCCTTCCAAACCTGAGACCCTCCCTTTGGCATGAGATGTGATATCAAACTCCTTCCCATTCCAATCCTGAGACCCTTCTGATAGCATGAGATGTGATATCTCAATGCCTCTAACAAACCTGAGATCCTACCTCTAACATGAAATGTGATATCCAACTCCTTCCCCTTCCAAACCTGAGAGCCTTCCTATAGCATGAGACGTGATATCGAAGTATTTCCCATTACAATCCTGAGACCCTTCCTATAACATGAGATGTGATATCCAACTCCTTCCCATTCCAACCTGAGACCCTTCCTATAGCATGAGATGGGATATCCAACTACTTCCAAATCCAATCCTGATACCCTTTCGATAGCATGAGATGTGATATCTCAATGCCTCTAATACCAAACCTGAGATCCTTCCGATAGCATGAGATGCGATATCTCAATGCTTCTAATACCAAACCTGATTTCCTTCCTATAACATGAGATGTGATATCAAAATCCTTCCCCTTCCAAACCTGAGACCCTCCCTTTAGCATGAGATGTGATATCCAACTCCTTCCCATTCCAATCCTGAGACCCTTCTGATAGCATGAGATGTGATATCTCAATGCCTCTAATACCAAACCTGAGATCCTACCTCTAACATGAAATGTGATATCCTACTCCCTCCCTTTCCAAACGTGAGACCCTCCCTATAGCATGAGATGTGATATCCAACTCCTTCCCATTCCAATCCTGAGACCCTTCTGATAGCATGAGATGTGATATCTCAATGCCTCTAATACCAAACCTGAGATCCTACCTCTAACATGAAATGTGATATCCTACTCCCTCCCTTTCCAAACGTGAGACCCTCCCTATAGCATGAGATGTGATATCCAACTACTTCCCATTCCAATCCTGAGACCCTTCCTATGGCATGAGATGTGATATCCAACTCCTTCCCATTCCAATCCTGAGAGCCTTCCTATAGCATGAGATGTGATATCCAACTCCTTCCCATTCCAATCCTGAGAGCCTTCCTATAGCATGAGATGTGATATCTCAAAGCTTCTAAAACCAAACCTGAGATCCTTCCTATAACATGAGATGTGATATCCAAATCCTTCCCCTTCCAAACGTGAGACCCTCCCTTTAGCATGAGATGTGATATCTCAATGCTTCTAATACCAAACCTGATTTCCTTCCTATAACATGAGATGTGATATCAAAATCCTTCCCCTTCCAAACCTGAGACCCTCCCTTTAGCATGAGATGTGATATCCAACTCCTTCCCATTCCAATCCTGAGACCCTTCTGATAGCATGAGATGTGATATCTCAATGCATCTAATACCAAACCTGAGATCCTACCTCTAACATGAAATGTGATATCCTACTCCTTCCCTTTCCAAACGTGAGACCCTCCCTATAGCATGAGATGTGATATCCAAATACTTCCCATTCCAATCCTGAGACCCTTCCTATAGCATGAGATGTGATATCTCAATGCTTATACCAAACCTGAGACCCTTCCTATAACATGAGATGTGATGTCTCAATGCTTCTAATACCAAACCTGAGATCCTTCCTATGGCATGAGATGTGATATCCAACTCCTTCCCATTCCAACCTGAGACCCTTCCAATAGCATGAGATGGGATATCCAACTCCTTCCCATTCCAATCCTGAGACCCTTCTGATAGCATGAGATGTGATATCTCAATGCTTCTAATACCAAACCTGTGATCCTTCCGATAACATGAGATGTGATATCTCAATTCTTCTAATACCAAACCTGAGATCCTTCCTATAACTCGAGATGTGATATCCAAATATTTCCCCTTCCAAACCTGAGACCCTCCCTTTGGCATGAGATGTGATATCCAACTCCTTCCCATTCCAATCCTTAGAGCCTTCTGATAGCATGAGATGTGATATCTCAATGCCTCTAATACCAAACCTGAGATCCTACCTCTAACATGAAATGTGATATCGAAGTCCTTCCCATTCCAATCCTGAGACCCTTCCTATAACATGAGATGTGATACCCAACACCTTCCCATTCCAACCTGAGACCCTTCCTATAGTATGAGATGGGATATCCAACTACTTCCAAATCCAATCCTGATACCCTTCCGATAGCATGAGATGTGATATCTCAAGCTTCTAATACCAAACCTGAGATCCTTCCTATAATATGAGATGTGATATCCAAATCCTTCCCCTTCCAAACCTGAGACCCTCCCTTTAGCATGAGATGTGATATCCAACTCCTTCCCATTCCAATCCTGAGACCCTTCTGATAGCATGAGATGTGATATCTCAATGCCTCTAATACCAAACCTGAGATCCTACCTCTAACATGAAATGTGATATCCTACTCCTTCCCTTTCCAAACGTGAGACCCTCCCTATAGCATGAGATATGATATCCAACTCCTTCCCATTCCAATCCTGAGACCCTTCCTATAGCATGAGATGTGATATCTCAATGCTTATACCAAACCTGAGACCCTTCCTATAGCATGAGATGTGATATCCAACTCCTTCCCATTCCAATCCTGAGACCCTTCCTATAACATGAGATGTGATGTCTCAATGCTTCTAATACCAAACCTGAGATCCTTCCTATGGCATGTGATGTCATATAAAACTCCTTCCCATTCCAATCCTGAGACCCTTCTGAGAGCATGAGATGTGATATCTCAATGCTTCTAATACCAAACCTGAGATCCTTCTGATAGCATGAGATGTGATATCTCAATTCTTCTGATACCAAACCTGAGATCCTTCCTATAACACGAGATGTGATATCCAAATCCTTCCCTTTCCAAACCTGAGACCCTCCATTTGGCATGAGATGTGATATCCAACTCCTTCCCATTCCAACCCTGAGACCCTTCTGATAGCATGAGATGTGATATCTCAATGCCTCTAACAAACCTGAGATCCTACCTCTAACATGAAATGTGATATCCAACTCCTTCCCATTCCAATCCTGAGACCCTTCCTATAGCATGAGACGTGATATCTCAATGCTTCTAATACCAAACCTGAGACCCTTCCTATAGCATGATATGGGATATCCAACTCCTTCCCAATCCAATCCTGAGACCCTTCTGATAGCATGAGATGTGATATCTCAATGCTTCTACCAAACCTGAGACCCTTCCTATGGCATGAGATGTGATATCAAACTCCTTCCCATTCGAATCCTGAGTCACTTCATATAGCATGAGATGTGATATCCAACTCCTTCCCATTCCAATCTGAGACCCTTCCTTTAGCATGAGATGTGACATCTCAATGCTTCTAATACCAAACCTGAGACCCTTCCTATAGCCTGAGATGGGATATCCAACTCCTTCCCATTCCAATCCTGAGACACTTCCGATAGCAGAGATGTGATATCTCAATGCTTATACCAAACCTGAGACCCTTCCTATAACATGAGATGTGATATCCAACTCCTTCCCGTTCCAAACCTGAGACCCTTCCTATAGCATATGTGGTATCCAACTCCTTCCCATTCCAAACATGAGACCCTTCCTATAGCAGGAATGTAATATCCAACTCCTTCCCATTCCAATCCTGAGACCATGCCTATAGCATGAGATGTGATATCTCAATGCTTCCAATACCAAACCTGAGATCCTTGCTATGACATGAGATGTGATATCCAATTCCTTCCCATTCCAAACCTGAAACCCTTCCTACAGCATGCAATGTGATATCTCAATGCTTCTAATACCAAACCTGAGACCCGTCCTATAACATGAGATGGGATATCCAACTCCTTCCCGTTCCGAACCTGAGACCCTTCCTATAGTATGAGATGTGATATCCAACTCCTTCCCCTCCCAATCCTGAGACACTTCCGATAGAAGAGATGTTATATCTCAATGCTTATACCAAACCTGAGACCCTTCCTATGGCATGAGATGTGATATCCACCTCCTTCCCATTCCAATCCTGAGACCCTTCCTATAGCATGAGATGCGATATCTCAATGCTTCTAATACCAAACCTGGACCCTTCCTATAGCATGAGATGTGATATCAAACTCCGTCCCATTCCAATCCTGCGTCCCTTCCTATAGCATGAGATTTGATATCTCAATGTTTCTACTACCAAACCTGAGACCCTTCCTATAACATGAGACGTGATATCCAACTCCTTCCCATTCCAATCCTGAGACTCTTCCTATAGCATGAGATGTGATATCTCAATGCTTCTACCAAACCTGAGACCCTTCCTATAGCAAGAGATGTGATATCCGACTCCTTCCCATTCCAATCCTCAGACACTTCCTATAGCATGAGATGTGATATCTCAATGCTTCTAATACCAAACCTGAGACCCTTCCTATGGCATGAGATTTGATATCAAACTCCTTCCCAATCCAATCCTGAGACCCTTCCTAAAGCATGAGATATGATATCCAACTCGTTCCCATTCCAATCCTGAAACCCTTCCTACACCATGAGATGTGATATCTTAATGCTTCTAATACCAAACCTGAGACCCGTCCTATAACATGAGATGTGATATCCAAATCCTTCCCCTTCCAAACCTGAGACCCTTCCTTTAGCATGAGATGTGATATCCAACTCCTTCCCATTCCAATCCTGAGACTCTTCCTATAGCATGAGATGTGATATCTCAATGCTTCTACCAAACCTGAGACCCTACCTATAGCATGAGATGTGATATCCGACTCCTTCCCATTCCAATCCTCAGACACTTCCTATAGCATGAGATGTGATATCTCAATGCTTCTAATACCAAACCTGAGACCCTTCCTATGGCATGAGATTTGATATCAAACTCCTTCCCAATCCAATCCTGAAACCCTTCCTATACCATGAGATGTGATATCTTAATGCTTCTAATACCAAACGTGTGACCCGTCCTATAACATGAGATGTGATATCCAAATCCTTCCCCTTCCAAACCTGAGACCCTTCCTTTAGCATGAGATGTGATATCCAACTCCTTCTCATTCCAATCCTGAGACCCTTCCGATAGCATGAGATGTGATATCTCAATGCTTCTAATATCAAAACTGAGACCCTCCCTATAGCATGAGATGTGATATCTAAGTCATTCCCATTCCAATCCTGAGACCCTTTGGATAGCAGAGATGTGATATCTCAATGCCTATACCAAACCTGAGACCCTTCCTATGGCATGAGATGTGATATCCAACTCCTTCCCATTCCAATCCTGAGACCCCTCCTATAGCATGAGATGGGATATCTCAATGCTTCTACCAAACCTGACACCCTTCCTTTAGCATGAGATGTGATATCCAACTCCTTCCCATTCCAATCCTGAAACCCTTACTATAGCATGAGATGTGATATCTCAATGCTTCTAATACCAAACCTGAGATCCTTCCTATAACATGAGATGTGATATCCAAATCCTTCCCCTTCCAAACCTGAGACCCTCCCTTTAGCATGAGATGTGATATCCAACTCCTTCCCATTCCAATCCTGAGACCCTTCTGATAGCATGAGATGTGATGTCTCAATGCTTCTAATACCAAACCTGAGATCCTTCCGATAGCATGAGATGTGATATCTCAATGCTTCTAATACCAAACCTGAGATCCTTCCTATAACATGAGATGTGATATCCAAATCCTTCCCCTTCCAAACCTGAGACCCTCCCTTTAGCGTGAGATGTGATATCCAACTCCTTCCCATTCCAATCCTGAGACCCTTCTGATAGCATGAGATGTGATGTCTCAATGCCTCTAATACCAAACCTGAGATCCTACCTCTAACATGAAATGTGATATCCAACTCCTTCCCCTTCCAAACCTGAGAGCCGTCCTATAGCATGAGATGTGATATCCAACTCCTTCCCATTCCAATCCTGAGACTCTTCCTATAGCATGAGATGCGATATCTCAATGCTTCTACCAAACCTGAGACCCTTCCTATAGCATGAGATGTGATATCCGACTCCTTCCCATTCCAATCCTCAGACACTTCCTATAGCATGAGATGTGATATCTCAATGCTTCTAATACCAAACCTGAGACCCTTCCTATGGCATGAGATTAGATATCAAACTCCTTCCCAATCCAATCCTGAGACCCTTCCTATAGCATGAGATATGATTTCCAACTCCTTCCCATTCCAATCCTGAAACCCTTCCTATACCATGAGATGTGATATCTTAATGCTTCTAATACCAAACGTGTGACCTGTCCTATAACATGAGATGTGATATCCAAATCCTTCCCCTTCCAAACCTGAGACCCTTCCTTTAGCATGAGATGTGATATCCAGCTCCTTCTCATTCCAATCCTGAGACCCTTCCGATAGCATGAGATGTGATATCAAAATGCTTCTAATATCAAAACTGAGACCTGTAAGGATATTTGGCATGTTACAGTACAGAGTACAGCACTACTGCACAGGTAGCAAACAGCACAGAGTACAGCACTACTACACAGGTAGCAAACAGCACAGAGTACAGCACTACTGCACAGGTAGCAATTTTTTTCGCAGCACCACCACAAGGGTGCGGTGCATTGCTATATGGGTTACCTGATTAACAAGGAAAGACAGACTATTCAGTCAAAAACGATTTTAACATATAAGATGCAAATCTATTTTTACAGTTAAAAGCACACGTGCTCATTTAAAAATGCACACTATTTTCACCTGAAATGCCTATGGTGCGAGAGACACATTTGAAAATTAACAGCTAACCTATTAACCATTAACCTGACTAATAAAACCTTATTTAACATAACCCACTAATAAAATGTGTTCTCCACTGCAGAATTAGGCATACTCTGAAAGCCATTTAAATGTGTGTGCAGATTTTTTTTTTCTTCTCTTCTTTGTCTGCTTCTCCGTGTTTTTGTGCACAGTAACTGCAGGAAGAAGGAAGTCAGATTTGCAACAATTGCAAATGTATAAGCGAAGCTATTGTTGAAGAGTAGGAGGATGAGAGATGATGGATTTCATTGGGACACGTCATACAGAGGGCTGAGATGAAAGTTTTAGTGGGCAGTATCGGGGAAAAAGACAGGGAGACATTTTTCTGCACTACTGGGGAGAAGACCTGGCTGTGGGACTCCTGACTGAATGCAGATCCCTGCGTCCTGCTACAGTCAAGATTTGGCAGTCGAGATTGGGGAGAGCTGAAAGAAGGACCTTTCCACTGGCTGAGGCGTTCCTATCTGCAAAAGCTGAGAATTCCAGGCAATGACCCCGGTTTGAGAAGGCAAGCGTTCCTTTTTGCTGGAGTTAATCCAAGGGAGCCACATTCACAAAGAGAACAGCCAAAGAGAACAACTAAAAAGATAAGGTAATGAGAAGTGTGGGAGCTGAGTGTGTACGGTAATATGCAGTCAGTGTAGGATTCCTGTGCATGCCTTAATCAAATGCTAATGTTGCAATTTGAGTTCTGTTCTCCGACACTCTCTTTGCAGTGTGTCATAGACAATGCTTTTACTGTACCATTTTATTTATTTCTGTAAAGAATGAGATCGTGTTTAAATGCAACTTTTATAATACAGAAAAATATTTGAAAACAGACGGGTGGTGTATTGACTATTTACCATTACAATGCCGATGATGTGGGGAGATTTTTAAACAGTGCAATGGTCATTTTAAGACAGATGTGTGCATGTCAGAATCAGTATGAATAATTGTGAGTGACTGTAGCATAGCTTGTTGGAGGTACATGAGCCAACGGGAAGAGAGACTCTCTGAACATAGCTCCCTACCGTATATAAGGTAGTGGAAACTACCACAAGACTACCATATATAGCTCTCTGTCGTAAATAAGTCAGTGAGTTCGCCCATGGTGGCACACCAACACTATCACTGAAAATGTGGTATTCCTAAAATGTAGGTCTGAGGTCTCTCTAGTGATCACACGAAAAATCTAAGCAAAGATAAGGGATTCTGGACATTGGGGCCACAAATAAAACAAGGGAATTATGCTCACCAAAATACCACCAACCACGTATACCAAATATGCAGGTCTGGGTGCTGAAATAATGCATGTCCATTGTATTATTGTTGCACATGGCCAAATCTGAATACAAAGAGTGATTATTGCTAAGTTATTTTTCGGCGGTAATAAAATACCGTCAGGCCCCAAATCTCCACAAAATACCCTACATATTAATGGTGCGTTGCAGGCCGGGAAAGTGATCATAGAGTACCTACTGGGCGTGGCAAGTGTGTCTCACACTGCCATTTGCACATTAAAGGGAACCCATTTTATAATAGCAGTGTGCCACTAAAAACGAATTTCAGAATGTCACAAAGGGAAACCACATTCTCAGATCTAGTGCAATATTTAGAGGCAAAGTTATTTGCACATGGGAATTGGTCTTCGAATAGCACGTTAGAACGGAGTAACCGCATTCAGGGTGAGGTGCAGAAAGAAAAACTAGACAATATTTTTGCAGAAGGCAGCATAATTCAGGTCTGCCTTACAAGATTATTGAATGCAGCCGATAAAAGTGCAGAGAAAGACTGTTTAATACGGCTATGCGGCAAAATATGGTTTATTTTAAACAAGTCCCTGCGAATGCAAGAGAATGATACTCAGCTAATTAACAGGTTAAAGACTGAATTAGAGGGGGCAAGTAAAAATCAGGAAATGTTGAGAGCAGAATTGGATGTATGCCAAAAAGACATGCAATTAAAATGCAGAGACTTTGATACTCAGTTATCCAAAAGCAAGAAACAATTTGAAGATAGTGAGCAAGAATTGGCACACTTAAAAGCCTTAGTGGATCACATTAGGCAGGATAAAGATGAGGTTGTTTCAGAAATGCAGATTTTACAAAAAGAACATTGCGAAAAAGAAGGTGATCTCCAGAGTGCAGAACAAGAAATGATTAAAATGATTCAAGAAAGAGACAAGAGAAATAAAGAGTTCAATGAATGCCAAATGCAAATGTGCGATATGCAGGAGGTGGTTAATAAAATGAATGATGAAAATAATTATTTGCAAGATGAAGCCAACAGACTCCTTAAAAAGTGTAAGGACTTAGAACAGCAAATGTGCATTCCCAGGTCCCAGGAGAGGCGGCAGGGTACCACATTCAATGGAGTGGAGGTGAATTCTAGCTCTGCCCAAAGAGCTAGTGCCCCAGTGACTGGGCCGGTGACTGAACTTGGTTGCAGCGCCCTTGGGGGATTTGATACTCCCATTGGGGGCAGCCACCAATATCATACACCTGAAAACAGGATTGAATCACAAAATAGTGCAATTCCATGTATTGCAACAAGTAGCCCCATAAAAATAATGAAATCCATTAAAGCCCTGATCAAACCATTTAAAAAGGGAGGTGAATGCTGCATTGAGGATCACTTAGAAGCGGTACATGACATTTTTAAAGCACTCCAGATACCTAGGGAACAGTACAGACAATATTTTCATTTAACTTTAGATGCCCCGACGGCCAGCATCATAAGGGGATTAAATGAACAGCAGAATATGACATGGCTGGAGTTTGAAAAAGAAATTAGGCGTCATTTTTCTCCTTTTCAGTCATTGCAGGAGGCAAAGAAAGTAGCGTACACAATTACTGCTGGACCTAATATATCCCCTCGCCAATTCTTACAAGACTTAAAAAGAGCATTCTCTCGCTTTGATATATCTTTTGACTCAAATTCCAATGAGTTTAAAACTGCATACTTCTATGGGCTACAGAAAGACATCATATCCCAATTGGTCCGTGAATTTGACCGTGACAAGTTCCTTGAATGGATTGTACATCAAAGCACAAAGCTATATGAGGTACTCTATTGTCAGGGTAGAGAAAGTGATAAAATGAAAGATACCAGGCCTAAATCTAAAGAACCCTCAGCCACAGTAATGGAAATCAGGTCAGCCAAAATGTCCCTTGAGTCTGCTCAAAGCCAAGGTAAAAATAATGTGACCCCTGAACAAAGGGGTAATCAACAAAGATCGCCATTTCCTGTACCAATGTTCCAAACACATGATCCTAGTAATAGAGAGAGCTACATCAGCCCTAGATATTTAGGGGATAGACCCCGGGTAGGATATCGGCCTGATATGGCAGGTATGAACAATAACCAGAGACAAAATCAAGATCAAAGAAATGATGGTCCCTACCAGTCATTGGGGACACAGAGTAGGTTTGATCCCAACACCATGATATATGGTAATCAGGATAGGCCCCGATATGTGGATCGATTTACTGATAATGGAAATCAACATAGGGGCCAGTACCCACAATCTGAGAGACAGGACATGAGGCAAAACGTGAACTACAGTCCACGCCAGTACAATGATTCCCCACCAGGGGACTATAATCAAAGGATGGGTGCAACCCGCTCCCCTCCACAAATGAAACAACAATTCAGAAACCATCCCAAACGACATCAATCACCTGAGAGGTATCAGAATAGATCCAATCAGGGGGAAAACAACCAATATCGACCTAGGCCACAGAAAGAGGATCCTAGAGAGATGGAAAGGTTCCAGTGCCTTGAGGCCCAAGTGAAAATGTTAGCTGAGCAAATAGGAAAGCTCTATACAGCGCAAAAATAACCTTCCAAAGAGGGGGCTGATGGCCATAGCAATGACCGGGGGGCTTCCGAAAAGTGACTAAGTACTCATGATAACTGCAGTGCCAAAATGACAGATTGCTCTGATATAATTTTGCATAACGACTCTGAGATGCCTAATGGATTAAAAATGAAAGTACCAGTAAATGAAATTGTGATAGAAAGTGCAAATACTTCTAAAAAAGAGGTACGGTTTAACTTAGAGCTAAATAAAACAGTAAAGATTTGCACAAATGAAAAAGAAACATTAGGAATTCCAAAAGAACAAAGGAACAGATTTAAGAAAAATGACTCATGCATGGGGAATACCAGTGAAAGTGCCAAAATGACAGATTGCTCTGATATAATTTTGCATAACGACTCTGAGATGCCTAATGGATTAAAAATGAAAGTACCAGTAAATGAAATTGTGATAGAAAGTGCAAATATTTCTAAAAAAGAGGTACGGTTTAACTTAGAGCTAAATAAAACAGTAAAGATTTGCACAAATGAAAAAGAAACATTAGGAATTCCAAAAGAACAAAGGAACAGATTTAAGAAAAATGACTCATGCATGGGGAATACCAGTGAACAGGGAGTAAGTGGGGATGGCATAGCTCCTTCCCTGGGCAAGCAAAACAATGACCAAACACAGACAGAAAAAGGAAATACTCACAAGGAGGGTACAAGTCAATCACCTGAAGAATTCGTTGAGCCACATATTTTTGAAGAGGCTGAAAGGGCTGGTATTACACTAAATGATCACAAATGCACAGAATTAAAAAATGACAAATTGCTGAATGATGTTGTTACACATGTTCAGTTGGAAGGTTGGAAGGTGGTCTCTGATGTTACCCAGATGGATGGGCGAACAGTGGCCACACTCCAAAAAACCTCTGAACATGGAGAAATGAATAAAATATCTCGCACAGAAATGGGTAAAAAGGAGGGAAAAATGTCTTTTCATTTACCAATGTGCTTAGCCAAAAGTCAAAAAGACCTGAGAAAGGTGAGCCCTGAAATCAGTAAGAATTCACATTTCTTATGTGTATTAGAGGAAGTTGAGGACAGATATTATGCACCCATCACTGTAGAAGAAAAATGCCACACCTTTGCTATGATTGACACTGGCGCACAGGCCACAATTATGTCCAAGGAGCTGGTAAAGAGTATCAATGAAGGGAGGCCTCCACAGAGTCAGATCACAGTGAAGGAAAATCAAGGCCCAGTGCATAACTTTAATGGGGAGGAGGTGCCCATCATAGGTGTAACTGAGGTTGACATAAAAATAGGAAAGCACAGAATGAAACAAGAGGTATTGATCACATCTATTTGTGAAATTCCATTTCTGATGGGGACAGATTGCCTGAAAAGATTGTCTCCTCTCATAGATGGGGTGAATGGAGTGCTGTGGTCCTTAACCAAAAAACCATTGAGGCCTAAGAAACTAAAATCACAAAACAGCAATATAAATGAATGTCACACCGTTGCCAAAACAGATGATGCTGTGGAGGTATATCTCCAGAATAGCTGCATACCTAGTGTCACTGTTATATTAATGTGTCAAGACAAAATGCAGAGCGACAATGAAAAACTACCTGTACAAATATACTTGGACCCAAGGAAAGATTGGCAGACTGCCATAGATGAGCACACATTACGTTTCTATTTAAAAGAGAAAACATGCAAACAGAATATTGCTCCTAAAACAGATTCAGAAAAACACATTACCACTCTGGCAGAAATACACATGGAAGATGAGCAACCATGGGTTCATGTTGGTATAAATGATTATCTTAAAACAATTATAGCCACTTTAGCACTTGAACATGAAAGGAGTTTCATTAATGAGAAATTGTTGCAAAAAATTATGGAGAGGGAAGAAATCCCGAAATTTAGGATTAAAAACCAATATGTTTCTGGGTTGGACAGTCCAGACTTTGAAAACCGAATTGCAGGCAGATGCATGCTTAAAATTAGCATTGGGCAGAAAACAATTTACCATAATGTATGGATAGTGAGTGGAGCACAAATGGGCAATGACATCATGCACAGAATGTGTATGGTGTTAGATTTCCTTAATCAAAAAATATGGTCACGCCTAGGTGGTCCGGCACCTGAATTTGAAGACAAAAGAAGGGCTTATCATTGTGCACAACTGGTTCCTTATGCCATCGAATTACAAATAAGGAAAGATACTATTATTCCTGCATTTACAAAACGGTTTGCAATAACACTGAAATGCAAAAATGGGCAGCAGATGAAAGGCTCTGATGCATTTGTATGCCTGAATGAATCCATAAAACAGCAAGGCCTGGATTATGAATACATTCCATTGGTAGACATTGGTGAGGGATCTGTAAAAATCATGGTAAATAATAAAGGTTGTCAGGATATTCATTTAGAGGAAAACTCCCCATTAGGAATGGCCATACAAAAATCACATTATACGGCAGATTTAAATAACATGGTGATTGGGAATATTCCTGAAAAATATGTAGATGCCAAGGGCGAGTTGCCAGAACACCTGGACTCTCAGCCCAAAGGAATATTTAAAATTCATTCTGTGTATCCTTATGGTTCAAATGAGACAGTGTGCTGCCATCAAGAGGATTGCATAATATTTAATTTAAATGAAAATGAAACAGGAAATCAGCTCATTGAAGTGGAAGCTGATATGCCAAAATATTTAAAAGTGGCAGCTCTACAAAAAGACACAGCCACACAGTTAGAGGAAAGCGCTGAGATTCCTTTACCAGAAGAGTTTCCAGAATTTTCCAGAATGGTAGAAGAGCAGATCTCCTTAGCGGATGCATGTGACAGCGATAAGGATAGAGACGACCTGAGGAAAATATTTATGGAGTTTAAGGATGTATTTGCAAAAGATGCTTATGATTGTGGTTTAACTGATTTGCATGTGGCCACACTACCAGAAGGTTGTAGCAGAAATCCAGTGTTTGTACGCCAGTATAGACTACCGCTGGCATGTTTAGAATCATTGGCAGAGATTATTAAAAATTTGGAATCACGGGGAATAATCAGGCCCATTCATAGCACATCCAATACGCCTATTTTAGGTGTGTTAAAGCCAAATGGTCAATGGCGGCTGTGTGCAGACTTAAGAGAGTTAAATAAAAGAGTACCAGTATCTAGATGGCCACTACCATTCATTGATCAGGGCCTAGCTCAGATACATGGTTCAAATGTATTTACCACGTTAGATCTCACATCTGGATATTGGTGTGTGCCATTGGCAGAGGAGATACAACACTTATTTTCCTTTACATTTGACAGGACTCAATATGCCTGGCTTAGAGCTCCGTTCGGGTACATCAATAGTGGGAGTGAATTTGGCATATTTTTGAGAAAGGCCATGCCGGATGCAGCGGAAAGAGGAACAATAGTTTATGTGGACGATGTCCTGATAAAAAATAAAAGCCTGAAAAGCCATTTTGATGAAATCAGACATGTACTTGGCCAATTGCAGAAAGCAGGCGCCAAAGTATCTTTGCAAAAAGCACAATGGTGCAAGAAAAAAGTGAACTTTCTAGGGCATGAAGTGACTGAACGTGGGCTAAATCCACAAAGGAAGAAAATAGAGGCCATACAAAGATTAAAAGATCCTAAAGATGTGAAAGGAGTAAAATGTTTATTAGGGATGACAGGCTATAACAGAAAGTTCATTGAGAATTATGCAGAAATCACTCAACCATTGACTAAATTGCTTAAACTAGATACTCCCTGGAGATGGGAAAGAGAGCAGTCTGATGCAGTGGCTAGATTGAAGGAATGTCTTGTAAAGGCACCATGTTTAGCATACCCCATAAAGGACAGGGATTTCTTTATAGAAATAGGTTGTTCTGAACATTGTATGTCAGCAGTATTATCACAAAAACACGATTTGAATCACAAAACCATTGCATATGCAAGTAAGGCATTTTCCCAAGTTGAAATGAAATTTAATGAATGTGAAAAGGCCCTATTAACCACTGTGTGGGCGCTACAACATTTCCGCCCCATTGTTCAGGGAGAAAAGGTGATTATTGAAACAAATCATCAACCTTTGCAATTTTTAGAGAGTAAAAGAATTAGATCAGGCAATCTGGCGCAATCCAGAATCACTTCATGGATGCTGGCATTACAAGGTTTTCCCGTAGAAGTGAGATATGGACAAAATAAAAAGAGCCCAATTGCTCAAGGATTAGCTGACTTACATGACTGTGCAGCTGAACAAATACCAAATGAAATGGAAGTGGAAACTAGTTTGCAGGAATTTGAACAATCATCACACAAAGCTTTTGATGAAAAAACATGCAAGGATTTGCCAACTGTATATGTGGATGGTTGTGCTTTTCACATTGAAAATGACAGTAATAAACAATTAGTGGCAGGAATAGGAAATGTCTGGTTGAAATGTGAAGGCGTTCCCAGTATAGGGATGAGGATTGGAGATAGGAGCAGTCAGGTGGCGGAATTGGCAGCCATTTATAAAGCAATTGCTACTGCAGTTGATAAAAAGTTCAGTGAAATTGTCCTGGTGACTGATTCTGACTATGCACGGAATAGCTTTGTGGAGTATTTGCCTGGTTGGAAAGCAAGAGGCATGGTTACATACAACAAAAAGCCACTTAAACATGGAAAAATGATACAAGCCATAGACAAATTGGTGTCAGAAAATAATTTAACAATATACTGGAGAAAAATTCGTGGGCATTTAAAAACACCAGGAGAGGATAAGGAGGGAAATGATAAGGCAGACCATCTGGCTAAGATTGGGGCTGTGATGGGAGAATTGCTACATATTGATTATTTAATGGGTGAAATACAAATTGATGCAGTGACACGTTCTAAAGCACCAAAGGAGGTAGATCAACCAGTGGTGCAGTGGAGTCATGACACGCCAGACCAAGATTTGATTGAGGCACAAAAGAATGATCAAATTTTGGGAATCTATTATAATCATTTGATAGATCCTGAACAAAATCCTTTAACAGAAAATGATTGTATGGGAAAAGAAGAGTTGAGGGTGTTATTAAAGAACAAAACACGAATCAGATTACAGGATGGACTCATGATTAGAGAGTCCATAACAGGACAAATACAGTGGGTAGTACCCCTTTCATTCAGAGGACTGATGCTACACCATGCACATGATGCCATAACTGCAGGCCATAGAGGTTCACAAAAAACATTAGAAATATTAAAAGATTATGCTTACTGGCCACATATGTCCCAAGATGTGGAATTATATACTAGAGGATGTCTAGTATGCGCCCAATTTAAACCTGCTTCACCAATGCATAGAGCACCATTGATGAAAAGAGGCCTAACTCTCCCATGGTCAGATTTGCAAATAGACTATGTAGGTCCTTTAAAAAGGTCGAGCAGGGGACACCGTTATATTTTGAGTGTGGTATGTTTGATGTCAAAGTGGATTGAATGCATTCCTGCACCAGATTGTAGTGCGCAAACAGCAGCCACATTGCTGGTGAACCATGTGTTCTCAAGGTTTGGGTTGCCACAAAGAATTGAGTCAGACAGAGGAAGTCATTTCACAAGTACTCTAATGAGTAAAGTATGGCAAATACTAGGTGTGAAAAGGAAACTACATATCGCATATCGGGCGGCGTCTTCAGGTACAGTTGAAAGAAGCAATAGGTCTGTTGTGGATATTTTAAAGAAATTTGTGGCAGAAGCAGGTTCCAGCTGGGATTTACGTTTACCATTGGTTTTGATGGCAATCAGATCGACTCCTGCCAAAGCAACAGGTGTTAGCCCTCATGAGGTCTTGACAGGTAGGAAAATGGTGTTACCACAACACCTACTATACAGAACACATGAGCAAACTCTAGTGAGTGCATCCACAGTTCATGAATATATTGATGAACTGAGGAGGCATTTGCAACATGCATTTGCTTTTGTGCAGAGAAATCTGGAAAGAGCTGCTGACAGTGCAAAGTCATATTATGATAAAAAGACATCAGCAAAGGAATACAGTGTAGGGGATCAGGTGTACAAGTTTCATTTTGGAAAAAGTAAACAGAAAAATTCTAAATTTCTAGCAGCCTGGCAGGGGCCATTTCGGATTATAGATAAGATCTCTCCTGTAGTGTATAAAATTTTGAAAAATGAAGGTGAAACAGCAATAGAGCAATTTGTCCATGTAAATCAAATCAAACCATGCCATCCCAGACATGAGATCAGGCGGCTTGAGCATGTAGAAACAGATAAAATCCCTTGAACACAAAAAGAGAAATTAATGGGTACAATCAGGAGGCAGTGACAAAGAAGTTAAAAAGTTGATTGTTATGATGGTACATAAACACTGTAATATATGTAAAAATATATAATATAAATAAATAAATAAATAAATGCACATATAATGGAAGCTCATGGTTGGTGTGCAGAGAGAAAGTGTGTTAAATATTGAATATCTGCTTGTTTTTTTTTAACTTGTGTTTAATTTCAGAAAAAAAAAAAATGAAATATTTTTACCAAGCATGTTTTATTTTTGGCAAAAGGATGAAGTTAGTATTATGCTATGTACTTAATTTGTTTATTTTCTATTTTGATTTAGACAATTAACATTATTTGATCGGAGGTTCCGAGATCAGAGCCCACGGGAGAGACGATGGAGTCCTGGAGTCCCCTGGATGAAGACCAAAAGATGCCTGCCTCCAGGTGGAGGTGAAGACAAAATAACCGGAATGCCAAAAGAGATGACTGCTGTGGATTCAAGATTGCCAAGATGAAAGAATACTCGAATGAACCGAATAACATCGCTGGTCGGGACATACCAAAAGAGACAAAACAGAAGTTCCGGCATATGAAGTTCCACGTATTTATTATTTTAATTATTTATTTTAATTTGTTATATTAATTATTTGTTTTAGTTAGTTGTTTTATTTCGTTGTTTTTAATTGACTTGGAAAATTTAAACTTAAAGTAATGCCACTTCCACTGAGAAGGCAAATGTGGAACATTTTATGAACTGATGGACTCAGATGAAATGTTGATTGCAAATTTTCATTGATGCACATGAATATTCATTTTGTTGGATTGCTATATTGTAAAAAAAAAAAAGAACAAGTTGTTTTTAGGAATTGGCTTGGATTATAGCCAAGTTCTAAAAACAAAAGGAGGGTATATGTAAGGATATTTGGCGTGTTACAGTACAGAGTACAGCACTACTGCACAGGTAGCAAACAGCACAGAGTACAGCACTACTACACAGGTAGCAAACAGCACAGAGTACAGCACTACTGCACAGGTAGCAATTTTTTTCGCAGCACCACCACAAGGGTGCGGTGCATTGCTATATGGGTTACCTGATTAACAAGGAAAGACAGACTATTCAGTCAAAAACGATTTTAACATATAAGATGCAAATCTATTTTTACAGTTAAAAGCACACGTGCTCATTTAAAAATGCACACTATTTTCACCTGAAATGCCTATGGTGCGAGAGACACATTTGAAAATTAACAGCTAACCTATTAACCATTAACCTGACTAATAAAACCTTATTTAACATAACCCACTAATAAAATGTGTTCTCCACTGCAGAATTAGGCATACTCTGAAAGCCATTTAAATGTGTGTGCAGATTTTTTTTTTCTTCTCTTCTTTGTCTGCTTCTCCGTGTTTTTGTGCACAGTAACTGCAGGAAGAAGGAAGTCAGATTTGCAACAATTGCAAATGTATAAGCGAAGCTATTGTTGAAGAGTAGGAGGATGAGAGATGATGGATTTCATTGGGACACGTCATACAGAGGGCTGAGATGAAAGTTTTAGTGGGCAGTATCGGGGAAAAAGACAGGGAGACATTTTTCTGCACTACTGGGGAGAAGACCTGGCTGTGGGACTCCTGACTGAATGCAGATCCCTGCGTCCTGCTACAGTCAAGGTTGGCAGTCGAGATTGGGGAGAGCTGAAAGAAGGACCTTTCCACTGGCTGAGGCGTTCCTATCTGCAAAAGCTGAGAATTCCAGGCAATGACCCCGGTTTGAGAAGGCAAGCGTTCCTTTTTGCTGGAGTTAATCCAAGGGAGCCACATTCACAAAGAGAACAGCCAAAGAGAACAACTAAAAAGATATGGTAATGAGAAGTGTGGGAGCTGAGTGTGTACGGTAATATGCAGTCAGTGTAGGATTCCTGTGCATGCCTTAATCAAATGCTAATGTTGCAATTTGAGTTCTGTTCTCTGCCACTCTCTTTGCAGTGTGTCATAGACAATGCTTTTACTGTACCATTTTATTTATTTCTGTAAAGAATGAGATCGTGTTTAAATGCAACTTTTATAATACAGAAAAATATTTGAAAACAGACGGGTGGTGTATTGACTATTTACCATTACAATGCCGATGATGTGGGGAGATTTTTAAACAGTGCAATGGTCATTTTAAGACAGATGTGTGCATGTCAGAATCAGTATGAATAATTGTGAGTGAAAGTAGCATAGCTTGTTGGAGGTACATGAGCCAACGGGAAGAGAGACTCTCTGAACATAGCTCCCTACCGTATATAAGGTAGTGGAAATTACCACAAGACTACCATATATAGCTCTCTGTCGTAAATAAGTCAGTGAGTTCGCCCATGGTGGCACACCAACACTATCACTGAAAATGTGGTATTCCTAAAATGTAGGTCTGAGGTCTCTCTAGTGATCACACGAAAAATCTAAGCAAAGATAAGGGATTCTGGACATTGGGGCCACAAATAAAACAAGGGAATTATGCTCACCAAAATACCACCAACCACGTATACCAAATATGCAGGTCTGGGTGCTGAAATAATGCATGTCCATTGTATTATTGTTGCACATGGCCAAATCTGAATACAAAGAGTGATTATTGCTAAGTTATTTTTCGGCGGTAATAAAATACCGTCAGGCCCCAAATCTCCACAAAATACCCTACAGACCCTCCCTATAGCATGAGATGTGATATCTAAGTCCTTCCCATTTCAATCCTGAGACCCTTTGGATAGCAGAGATGTGATATCTCAATGCTTATACCAAACCTGAGACCCTTCCTATGGCATGAGATGTGATATCCAACTCCTTCCCATTCCAATCCTGAGACCCTTCCTATAGCATGAGATGTGATATCTCAATGCTTCTACCAAACCTGAGACCCTTCCTTTAGCATGAGATGTGATATCTCAATGCTTCTAATACCAAACCTGATATCCTTCCTATAACATGAGATGTGATATCCAAATCCTTCCCCTTCTAAACCTGAGACCCTCCCTTTAGCATGAGATGTGATATCCAACTCCTTCCCATTCCAATCCTGAGACCCTTCTGATAGCATGAGATGTGATATCTCAATGCTTCTAATACCAAACCTGAGATCCTTCCGATAGCATGAGATGTGATATCTCAATGCTTCTAATACCAAACCTGAGATCCTTCCTATAACATGAGATGTAATATCCAAAGCCTTCCCCTTCCAAACCAGAGACCCTCCCTTTAGCGTGAGATGTGATATCCAACTCCTTCCCATTCCAATCCTTAGACCCTTCTGATAGCATGAGATGTGATGTCTCAATGCCTCTAATACCAAACCTGAGATCCTACATCTAACATGAAATGTGATATCCAACTCCTTCCCCTTCCAAACCTGAGAGCCTTCCTATAACATGAGATGTGATATCGAAGTCCTTCCCATTCCTATCCTGAGACCCTTCCTATAACATGAGATGTGATATCCAACTCCTTCCCATTCCAACCTGAGACCCTTCCTATAGCATGAGATGGGATATCCAACTACTTCCAAATCCAATCCTGATACCCTTCCGATAGCATGAGATTTGATATCCCAATGCTTCTACCAAACCTGAGACCCATACTATGGCATGAGATGTGATATCAAACTCCTTCCCATTCCAATCCCGAGACCCTTCCTATAGCTTGAGATGTGATATCCAACTCCTTCCCATTCCAATTCTGAGAACCTTCCTATACCAGGAGACTTGCTATCTCAATGCTTCTAATACCAAACCTGACACCCGTCCTATAACATGAGTTGTGATATCCAAATCCTTCCCCTTCCAAACCTGAGACCCTTCCTTTATCATGAGATGTGATATCCAACTCCTTCCCATTCCAATCCTGTGACCCTTCCCATATCATGAGATTTGTTATCTCAATGCTTCTAATATCAAACTTGAGAACCTCCCTATAGCATGAGATGTGATATCCAAGTCCTTCCCATTCCAATCCTGAGACCCTTCCTATAGCATGAGATTTGATATCTCAATGCTTCTAATACCAAACCTGAAACCCTTCCTTTAACATGAGACGTGATATCCAACTCCTTCCCATTCCAATCCTGAGACTCTTCCTATAGCATGAGATGTGATATCTCAATGCTTCTACCAAACCTGAGACCCTTCCTATAGCATGAGATGTGATATCCAACTCCTTCCCATTCCAATCCTCAGACACTTCCGATAGCATGAGATGTGATATCTCAATGCTTCTAATACCAATCCTGAGACCCTTCCTATGGCATGAGATTTGATATCAAACTCCTTCCCATTCCAATCCTGAGACCCTTCCTATAGCATGAGATATGATATCCAACTCCTTCCCATTCCAATCCTGAAACCCTTCCTATACCATAAGATGTGATATCTTAATGCTTCTAATACCAAACCTGAGACCCGTCCTATAACATGAGATGTGATATCCAAATCCTTCCCCTTCCAAACCTGAGACCCTTCCTTTAGCATGAGATGTGATATCCAGCTCCTTCCCATTCCAATCCTGAGACCCTAACGATAGCAGAGATGCGATATCTCAATGCTTATACCAAACCTGAGACCCTTCCTATGGCATGAGATGTGATATCCAACTCCTTCCCATTTCAATCCTGAGACCCTTCCTATAGCATGAGATGTGATATCTCAATGCTTCTAATACCAAACCTGAGACCCTTCCTATAGCATGAGATGGGAAATGTGATATCCAACTCCTTCCCCTTCCAAACCTGAGAGCCTTCCTATAGCATGAGATGGGATATCCAACTACTTCCAAATCCAATCCTGATACCCTTCCGTTAGCATGAGATGTATTTCAATGCTTCTAATACCAAACCTGAGATCCTTCTTATGGCATGAGATGTGATATCCAACTCCTTCCCATTCCAATCCTCAGACACTTCCGATAGCATGAGATGTGATATCTCAATGCTTCTAATACCAATCCTGAGACCCTTCCTATGGCATGAGATTTGATATCAAACTCCTTCCCATTCCAATCCTGAGACCCTTCCTATAGCATGAGATATGATATCCAACTCCTTCCCATTCCAATCCTGAAACCCTTCCTATACCATAAGATGTGATATCTTAATGCTTCTAATACCAAACCTGAGACCCGTCCTATAACATGAGATGTGATATCCAAATCCTTCCCCTTCCAAACCTGAGACCCTCCCTTTAGCATGAGATGTGATATCCAACTCCTTCCCATTCCAATCCTGAGACCCTTCTGATAGCATGAGATGTGATATCTCAATGCCTCTAATACCAAACCTGAGATCCTACCTCTAACATGAAATGTGATATCCTACTCCTTCAATTTCCAAACGTGAGACCCTCCCTATAGCATGATATGTGATATCCAACTCCTTCCCATTCCAATCCTGAGACCCTTCCTATAGCATGAGATGTGATATCTCAATGCTTATACCAAACCTGAGAACCTTCCTATAGCATGAGATGTGATATCCAACTCCTTCCCATTCCAACCTGAGACCCTTCCTATAGCATGAGATGTGACATCTCAATGCTTGTAATACCAAATCTGAGTCCCTTCATATAGCATGAGATGTGATATCCAACTCCTTCCCATTCCAATCTGAGACCCTTCCTATAGCATGAGATGTGACATCTCAATGCTTCTAATACCAAACCTGAGACCCTTCCTATAGCCTGAGATGGGATATCCAACTCCTTCCCATTCCAATCCAGAGACACTTCCGATAGCAGAGATGTGATATCTCAATGCTTATACCAAACCTGAGACCCTTCCTATAACATGAGATGTGATATCCAACTCCTTCCCGTTCCAAACCTGAGACCCTTCCTATAGCATATGTGGTATCCAACTCCTTCCCCTTCCAAACATGAGACCCTTCCTATAGCAAGAATGTAATATCAAACTCCTTCCCATTCCAATCCTGAGACCATGCCTATAGCATGAGATGTGATATCTCAATGCTTCCAATACCAAACCTGAGATCCTTGCTATGACATGAGATGTGATATCCAATTCCTTCCCATTCCAAACCTGAAACCCTTCCTACAGCATGCGATGTGATATCTCAATGCTTCTAATACCAAACCTGAGACCCGTCCTATAACATGAGATGGGATATCCAACTCCTTCCCGTTCCAAACCTGAGACCCTTCCTATAGTATGAGATGTGATATCCAACTCCTTCCCATCCCAATCCTGAGATACTTCCGATAGCAGAGATGTGATATCTCAATGCTTACACCAAACCTGAGACCCTTCCTATAGCATGAGATGTGATATCTCAATGCTTCTATCAAACCTGAGAGTCTTCCTTTAGCATGAGATGTGATATCCAACTCCTTCCCATTCCAATCCTGAGACCCTTCTGATAGCAGAGATGTGATATCTCAATGCTTATACCAAACCTGAGACACTTCCTATAGCATGAGATGTAATATCTCAATGCTTCTATCAAATCTGAGACCCTTCCTTTAGCATGAGATGTGATATCCAACTCCTTCCCCTTCCAAACCTGAGACCCTTCCTTTAGCATGAGATGTGATATCCAAATCCTTCGCATTCCAATCCTGAAACCCTTCCTATACCATGAGATGTGATATCTCAATGTTTCTAATACCAAACCTGAGACCGGTCCTAAAACATGAGATGTGAGATCCAAATCCTTCCCCTTCCAAACCTGAGATCCTTCCTATAGCTTGAGAAGTGATATCAAACTCCTTCCCATTCCAATCCTGAGATAGCTTGAGATGTGATATCCAACTCCTTCCCATTCCAATCCTGAGACCCTTCCGATAGCATGAGATGTGATATCTCAATGCTTCTAATATCAAAACTGAGACCCTCCCTATAGCATGAGATGTGATATCTCAGTCCTTCCCATTCATATCCTGAGACCCTTCCGATAGCAGAGATGTGATATCTCAATGCTTACACCAAACCTGAGACCCTTCCTATAGCATGAGATGTGATATCTCAATGCTTCTATCAAACCTGAGAACCTTCCTTTAGCATGAGATGTGATATCCAACTCCTTCCCATTCCAATCCTGAGACCCTTCCGATAGCAGAGATGTGATATCTCAATGCTTATAACAAACCTGAGACCCTTCCTATAGCATGAGATGTAATATCTCAATGATTCTGTCAAACCTGAGACCCTTCCTTTAGCATGAGATGTGATATCCAACTCCTTCCCCTTCCAAACCTGAGACCCTTCCTTTAGCATGAGATGTGATATCCAAATCCTTCCCATTCCAATCCTGAAACCCTTCCTATACCATGAGATGTGATATCTCTATGTTTCTAATAAAAAAACATGAGACCCTTCCTATAGCAAGAGATATGATATCCAAATCCTTCCCAATTCAATCCTGAGACCCTTCCTATAACATGAGATGTGATATCCAACTCCTTCCCATTCCAATCTGAGACCCTTCCTGTAGCATGAGAAGGGATATCCATCTCCTTCCCATTCTAATCCTGAGACCCTTCCTATACCATGAGATGTGTTACCTCAATGCTTCTAATACCAAACCTGGGACCCGTCCTATAACATGAGATATGATATCCAAATCCTTCCCATTCCAATCTGAAACCCTTCCTTTAGCATGAGATGTGATATCTCAATGTTTCTAATAAAAAACCTGAGACCCTTCCTATAGCAAGAGATGTGATATCCAAATCCTTCCCATTCCAATCCTGAGACCCTTCCTATAACATGAGATGTGATATCCAACTCCTTCCCATTCCAATCCTGAAACCCTTCCTATAGCATGAGATGTGATATCTCAATGTTTCTAATAAAAAACCTGAGACCCTTCCTATAGCAAGAGATGTGATATCCAAATCCTTCCCATTCCAATCCTGAGATCCTTCCTATTGGATGAGATGTGATATCCAACTCGTTCCCAATCGCATTGAGATATCACATCTCATGCTATAGGAAGGGTCTCAGGTTTGGTATAAGCATTGAGATATCACATCTCATGCTATAGGAAGGGTCTCAGGATTGGAATGGGAAGGAGGTGGATATCACATCTCATATTATAGGAAGGATCTCAGGTTTGGTATTAGAAGCATTGAGACATCACATCTCATGCTATAGGAAGGGTCTCAGGATTGGAATGGGAAGGAGTTGGATATCACATCTCATGCTATAGGAAGGGTCTCAGGTTTGGTATAAGCATTGAGATATCACATCTCATGCTATAGGAAGGGTCTCAGGATTGGAATGGTAAGGAGTTTTATATGACATCTCATGCCATAGGAAGGGTCTCAGGTTTGGTATAAGCATTGAGATATTACATCTCTGCTATCGGAAGGGTCTCAGGATTGGAATGGGAAGGAGTTGGATATCCCATCTCATGTTATAGGAAGGGTCTCAGGTTTGGTATTAGAAGCATTGAGATATCACATCTCATGCTATAGGAAGGGTCTCAGGATTGGAATGGGAAGGACTTGGATATCACATCTCATGCTACAGGGAGGGTCTCAAGTTTGATATTAGAAGCATTGAGATATCACATCTCATGATATCGGAAGGGTCTCAGGATTGGAATGGGAAGGAGTTTGATATCAAATCTCATGCCATAGGAAGGGTCTAAGGTTTGGAAGGGGAAGGATTTGGATATCATCTCATGTTATAGGATGGGTCTCAGGTTTGGTATTAGAAGCATTGAGATATCAAGTCTCATGGTATAGGAAGGGTCTCAGAATTGGAATGGGAAGGAGTTGGATATCACATCTCAAGCTATAGGAAGGGTCTCAGGATTGGAATGGGAAGGGGTTTGATATCACATCTCATGCCATAGTATAGGTCTCAGGTTTGGTAGAAGCATTGGGATATCACATCTCATGCTATCGGAAGGGTATCAGGTTTGGAAAGGGAAGGAGTTGGATATCACATTTCATGTTAGAGGTAGGATCTCAGGTTTGGTATTAGAGGCATTGAGATATCACATCTATGCTATCAGAAGGGTCTCAGGATTGGAATGGGAAGGAGTTGGATATCACATCTCATGCTAAAGGGAGGGTCTCAGGTTTGGAAGGGGAAGGATTTGGATATCACATCTCATGTTATAGGAAGGATCTCAGGTTTGGTATTAGAAGCATTGAGATATCACATCTCATGCTATCGGAAGGATCTCAGGTTTGGTATTAGAGGCATTGAGATATCACATCTCATGCAATCCGAAGGGTCTCAGGATTGGAAAGGGAAGGAGTTGGATATCACATCTCATGCTAATGGGAGGGTCTCAGGTTTGGAAGGGGAAGTATTTGGATATCACATCTCATGTCATAGGACGGGTCTCAGGTTTGGTATTAGAAGCACTGAGATATCACATCTCATGTTATAGGAAGGGTCTCAGGATTGGAATGGGAAGGACTTGGATATCTCATCTCATGCTATAGGGAGGGTCTCAGGTTTGATATTAGAAGCATTGAGATATCACATCTCATGCTATCGGAAGGGTCTCAGGATTGGAATGGGAAGGAGTTGGATATCACATCTCATGCTAAAGGAAGGGTCTCAGGCTTGGAAGGAGAAGGATTTGGATATCACATCTCATGTCATAGGACAGGTCTCAGGTTTGTTATTAGAAGCACTGAGATATCACATCTCATGGTATAGGAAGGGTCTCAGGATTGGATTGGGAAGGAGTTGGATATCCCATCTCATGCTATAGGAAGGGTCTCAGGTTTGGTATTAGAAGCATTGAGATATCACATCTCATGCTATAGGAAGGGTCTCAGGATTGGAATGGGAAGGAGTTTGATATCACATCTCATGCCATAGGAAGGGTCTAAGGTTTAGTAGAAGCATTGAGATATCACATCTCATGCTATCGGAAGGGTCTCAGGATTGGATTGGGAAGGAGTTGGATATCCCATCTCATGCTATAGGAAGGGTCTCAGGTTTGGTATTAGAAGCATTGAGATATCACATCTCATGCTATAGGAAGGGTCTCAGGATTGGAATGGGAAGGAGTTGGATATCACATATCATGTTATAGGAAGGGTCTCAGGTTTGGTTTTAGAAGCATTGAGATATCAAGTCTCATGGTATAGGAAGGGTCGCAGGATTGGAATGGGAAGGAGTTTGATATCAGATCTCATGCCATAGTATTGGTCTCAGGTTTGGTAGAAGCATTGAGATATCACATCTCATGCTATCGGAAGGGTCTCAGGATTGGATTTGGATGGAGTTGGATATCCCATCTCATGCTATAGGAAGGGTCTCAGGTTGGAATGGGAAGGAGTTATATATCACATTTCATGTTATAGGAAGGGTCTCAGGATTGGTATGGGAAGGACTTGGATATCACATCTCATGCTATAGGAAGGCTCTCAGGTTTGGAAAGGGAAGGAGTTGGATATCACATTTCATGTTAGAGGAAGGATCTCAGGTTTGGTATAGAGGCATTGAGATATCACATCTCATGCAATCAGAAGGGTCTCAGGATTGGAATGGGAAGGAGTTGGATATCACATGTCATGCTATAGGGAGGGTCTCAGGTTTGGAAGGGGAAGCTTTTGGATATCACATCTCATGTTATAGGAAGGATCTCAGTTTTGATATTAGAAGCATTGAGATATCACATCTCATGCTATCGGAAGGGTCTCAGGATTGGAATGGGAAGGAGCTGGATATCACATCTCATGCTAAAGGAAGGGTTTCAGGTTTGGAAGGGGAAAGATTTGGATATCACATCTCATGTTATAGGACGCGTCTCAGGTTTGGTATTAGAAGCATTAAGATATCATATCTCATGGTATAGGAAGGGTTTCAGGATTGGAATGGGAAGGAGTTGGATATCATATCTCATGCTATAGGAAGGGTCTCAGGATTGGAATGGGAAGCAGTTTGCTATCAAATCTCATGCCATAGGAAGGGTCTCAGGTTTGGTATTAGATGCATTGAGATATCACATCTCATGCTATAGGAAGTGTCTGAGGATTGGAATTGGAAGGAGTTGGATATCACGTCTCATGTTATAGGAAGGGTCTCAGGTTTAGTATTAGAAGCATTGAGATATCACATCTCATGGTATAGGAAAGGTCTCAGGATTGGAATGGGAAGGAGTTTGATATCACATCTCATGCTATCGGAAGGGTCTCAGGATTGGATTGGGAAGAAGTTGGATATCCCATCTCATTCTATAGGAAGGGTCTCAGGTTTGGTATTAGAAGCATTGAGATATCACATCTGATGCTATAGGAAGGGTCTCAGGATTGGAATGGGAAGGAGTTGGATATCACATCTCATGCTATAGGAAGGGTCTCAGGTTTGGTATAATCATTGAGATATCACATCTCATGCTATAGGAAGGGTCTCAGGTTTGGTATAATCATTGAGATATCACATCGCATGCTATAGGAAGGGTCTCAGGCTTTGAAGGTGAAGGAGTTGGATATCACATCTCATGTTATAGGAAGGATCTCAGGTTTGGTATTAGAAGCATTGAGACATCACATCTCATGCTATAGGAAGGGTCTCAGGATTGGAATGGGAAGGAGTTGGATATCACATCTCATGCAATAGGAAGGGTCTCAGGTTTGGTAGAAGCATTGAGATATCACATATCATGCTATCGGAAGGGTTTCAGGATTGGAATGGGAAGGAGTTGGATATCACATCTCATGGTATAGGAAGGGTCTCAGGATTGGAATGGGAAGAAGTTTGATATCCATCTCATGCCATAGGAAGTGTCTCAGGTTTGGTAGAAGCATTGAGATATCACATCTCATGCTATCGGAAGGGTCTCAGGATTGGATTGGGAAGGAGTTGGATATCTCATCTCATGCTATTGGAAGGGTCTCAGGTTTGGTATTAGAAGCATTGAGATATCACATCTCATGCTATAGGAAGGGTCTCAGGATTGGAATGGGAAGGAGTTGGATATCACATCTCATGCTATAGGAAGGGTGTCAGGTTTGGTATAAGCATTGCGATATCACATCTCATGCTATAGGAAGGGTCTCAGGATTGGAATGGTAAGGAGATGGATATCACATCTCATGTTATAGGAAGGATCTCAGGTTTGGTATTAGAAGCATTGAGACATCACATCTCATGCTCTAGGAAGGGTCTCAGGATTGGAATGGGAAGGAGTGGGATATCACATCTCATGCCATAGGAAGGGTCTCAGGTTTGGTATAAGCATTGAGATATCACATCTCATGCTATAGGAAGGGTCTCAGGATTGGAATGGGAAGGAGTTGTATATGCCATCTCATACCATAGGAAGGGTCTCAGGTTTGGTATAAGCATTGAGATATCACATCTCTGCTATCGGAAGGGTCTCTGGATTGGAATGGGAAGGAGTTGGATATCCCATCTCATGTTATAGGAAGGGTCTCAGGTTTGGTATTAGAAGCATTGAGATATCACATCTCATGCTATAGGAAGGGTCTCAGGATTGGAATGGGAAGGACTTGGATATCACATTTCATGCTATAGGGAGGGTCTCAAGTTTGATATTAGAAGCATTGAGATATCACATCTCATGCTATAGGAAGGGTCTCAGGATTGGAATGGGAAGGAGTTGGATATCACATCTCATGCTATCGGAAGGGTCTCAGGATTGGATTGGGAAGAAGTTGGATATCCTATCTCATTCTATAGGAAGGGTCTCAGGTTTGGTTTTAGAAGCATTGAGATATCACATCTCATGCTATAGGAAGGGTCTCAGGTTTGGTATAAGCATTGAGATATCACATCCCATGCTATAGGAAGGGTCTCAGGATTGGAATGGAAAGGAGTTGTATATGACATCTCATGCCATAGGAAGGGTCTCAGGTTTGGTATAAGCATTGAGATATTACATCTCTGCTATCGGAAGGGTCTCAGGATTGGAATGGGAAGGACTTGGATATCACATCTCATGCTATAGGGAGGGTCTCAAGTTTGATATTAGAAGCATTGAGATATCACATCTCATGCTATAGGAAGGGTCTCAGGATTGGAATGGGAAGGAGTTGGATATCACATCTCATGCTATAGGAAGGGTCTCAGGTTTGGTATAAGCATTGAGATATCACATCTCATGCTATAGGAAGGGTCTCAGGATTGGAATGGAAAGGAGGTGTATATCACATCTCATATTATTTGAAGGATCTCAGGTTTGGTATTAGAAGCATTGAGACATCACATCTCATGCTATAGGAAGGGTCTCAGGATTGGAATGGGAAGGAGTTGGATATCACATCTCATGCTATAGGAAGGGTCTCAGGTTTGGTATAAGCATTGAGATATCACATCTCATGCTATAGGAAGGGTCTCAGGATTGGAATGGAAAGGAGTTGTATATGACATCTCATGCCATAGAAAGGATCTCAGGTTTGGTATAAGCATTGAGATATTACATCTCTGCTATCGGAAGGGTCTCAGGATTGGAATGGGAAGGAGTTGGATATCCCATCTCATGTTATAGGAAGGGTCTCAGGTTTGGTATTAGAAGCATTGAGATATCACATCTCATGCTATAGGAAGGGTCTCAGGATTGGAATGGGTAGGACTTGGATATCACATCTCAAGCTATAGGGAGGGTCTCAAGTTTGATATTAGAAGCATTGAGATATCACATCTCATGATATCGGAAGGGTCTCAGGATTGAAATGGGAAGGAGTTTGATATCAAATCTCATGCCATAGGAAGGGGCTAAGGTTTGGAAGGGGAAGGATTTGGATATCACATCTCATGCTAAAGGAAGGGTCTCAGGTTTGATATTAGAAGCATTGAGATATCACATCTCATGCTATCGGAAGGGTCTCAGGATTGGAATGGGAAGGAGTTGGATATCACATCTCATGCTAAAGGAAGGGTCTCAGGCTTGGAAGGGGAAGGATTTGGATAGTACATCTCATGTTATAGGACGGGTCTCAGGTTTAGTATTAGAAGCATTGAGATATCACATCTCATGGTATAGGAAAGGTCTCAGGATTGGAATGGGAAGGAGTTTGATATCACATCTCATGCTATTGGAAGGGTCTCAGGATTGGATTGGGAAGGAGTTGGATATCCCATCTCATGCTATAGGAAGGGTCTCAGGTTTGGAATGGGAAGGAGCTGGATATCACATCTCATGCTAAAGGAAGGGTCTCAGGTTTGGAAGGGGAAGGAGTAGGATATCACATTTCATGTTAGAGGTAGGATCTCAGGTTTGGTATTAGAGGCATTGAGATATCACATCTCATGCTATCAGAAGGCTCTCAGGATTGGAATGGGAAGGAGTTGGATATCACATCTCATGCCAAAGGGAGGGTCTCAGGTTTGGAAGGGGAAGTATTTGGATATCACATCTCGTGTTATAGGAAGGATCTCAGGTTTGGTATTAGAAGAATTGAGATATCACATCTCATGTTATCGGAAGGATCTAGGTTTGGTATTAGAATCATTGAGGTATAACATCTCATGCTATCAGAAGGGTCTCAGGATTGGAATGGGAAGGAGTTGGATATCCCATCTCATGCTATAGGAAGGGTCTCAGGATTGGAATGGGAAGGAGTTGTATATGCCATCTCATACCATAGGAAGTGTCTCAGGTTTGGTAGAAGCATTGAGATATCACATCTCATGCTATCGGAAGGGTCTCAGGATTGGATTGGGAAGGAGTTGGATATCTCATCTCATGCTATTGGAAGGGTCTCAGGTTTGGTATTAGAAGCATTGAGATATCACATCTCATGCTATAGGAAGGGTCTCAGGATTGGAATGGGAAGGAGATGGATATCACATCTCATGTTATAGGAAGGATCTCAGGTTTGGTATTAGAAGCATTGAGACATCACATCTCATGCTCTAGGAAGGGTCTCAGGATTGGAATGGGAAGGAGTGGGATATCACATCTCATGCCATAGGAAGGGTCTCAGGTTTGGTATAAGCATTGAGATATCACATCTCATGCTATAGGAAGGGTCTCAGGATTGGAATGGGAAGGAGTTGTATATGCCATCTCATACCATAGGAAGGGTCTCAGGTTTGGTATAAGCATTGAGATATCACATCTCTGCTATCGGAAGGGTCTCTGGATTGGAATGGGAAGGAGTTGGATATCCCATCTCATGTTATAGGAAGGGTCTCAGGTTTGGTATTAGAAGCATTGAGATATCACATCTCATGCTATAGGAAGGGTCTCAGGATTGGAATGGGAAGGACTTGGATATCACATTTCATGCTATAGGGAGGGTCTCAAGTTTGATATTAGAAGCATTGAGATATCACATCTCATGCTATAGGAAGGGTCTCAGGATTGGAATGGGAAGGAGTTGGATATCACATCTCATGCTATCGGAAGGGTCTCAGGATTGGATTGGGAAGAAGTTGGATATCCTATCTCATTCTATAGGAGGGGTCTCAGGTTTGGTTTTAGAAGCATTGAGATATCACATCTCATGCTATAGGAAGGGTCTCAGGTTTGGTATAAGCATTGAGATATCACATCCCATGCTATAGGAAGGGTCTCAGGATTGGAATGGAAAGGAGTTGTATATGACATCTCATGCCATAGGAAGGGTCTCAGGTTTGGTATAAGCATTGAGATATTACATCTCTGCTATCGGAAGGGTCTCAGGATTGGAATGGGAAGGACTTGGATATCACATCTCATGCTATAGGGAGGGTCTCAAGTTTGATATTAGAAGCATTGAGATATCACATCTCATGCTATAGGAAGGGTCTCAGGATTGGAATGGGAAGGAGTTGGATATCACATCTCATGCTATAGGAAGGGTCTCAGGTTTGGTATAAGCATTGAGATATCACATCTCATGCTATAGGAAGGGTCTCAGGATTGGAATGGGAAGGAGGTGTATATCACATCTCATATTATTTGAAGGATCTCAGGTTTGGTATTAGAAGCATTGAGACATCACATCTCATGCTATAGGAAGGGTCTCAGGATTGGAATGGGAAGGAGTTGGATATCACATCTCATGCTATAGGAAGGGTCTCAGGTTTGGTATAAGCATTGAGATATCACATCTCATGCTATAGGAAGGGTCTCAGGATTGGAATGGAAAGGAGTTGTATATGACATCTCATGCCATAGAAAGGATCTCAGGTTTGGTATAAGCATTGAGATATTACATCTCTGCTATCGGAAGGGTCTCAGGATTGGAATGGGAAGGAGTTGGATATCCCATCTCATGTTATAGGAAGGGTCTCAGGTTTGGTATTAGAAGCATTGAGATATCACATCTCATGCTATAGGAAGGGTCTCAGGATTGGAATGGGTAGGACTTGGATATCACATCTCAAGCTATAGGGAGGGTCTCAAGTTTGATATTAGAAGCATTGAGATATCACATCTCATGATATCGGAAGGGTCTCAGGATTGAAATGGGAAGGAGTTTGATATCAAATCTCATGCCATAGGAAGGGGCTAAGGTTTGGAAGGGGAAGGATTTGGATATCACATCTCATGCTAAAGGAAGGGTCTCAGGTTTGATATTAGAAGCATTGAGATATCACATCTCATGCTATCGGAAGGGTCTCAGGATTGGAATGGGAAAGAGTTGGATATCACATCTCATGCTAAAGGAAGGGTCTCAGGCTTGGAAGGGGAAGGATTTGGATAGTACATCTCATGTTATAGGACGGGTCTCAGGTTTAGTATTAGAAGCATTGAGATATCACATCTCATGGTATAGGAAATGTCTCAGGATTGGAATGGGAAGGAGTTTGATATCACATCTCATGCTATTGGAAGGGTCTCAGGATTGGATTGGGAAGGAGTTGGATATCCCATCTCATGCTATAGGAAGGGTCTCAGGTTTGGTATTACAAGCATTGAGATATCACATCTCATGCTATAGGAAGGGTCTCAGGATTGGAATGGGAAGGAGTTGGATATCACATCTCATGCTATAGGAAGGATCTCAGGTTTGGTATAAGCATTGAGATATCACATCTCATGCTATAGGAAGGGTCTCAGGCTTGGAAGGGGAAGGATTTGGATATTACATCTCATGTTATAGGACGGGTCTCAGGTTTAGTATTAGAAGCATTGAGATATCACATCTCATGGTATAGGAAGGTGTCAGGATTGGAAGGGGAAGGAGTTTGATATCACATCTCATGCTATCGGAAGGGTCTCAGGATTGGATTGGGAAGGAGTTGGATATCCCATCTCATGCTATAGGAAGGGTCTCAGGTTTGGTATTAGAAGCATTGAGATATCACATCTCATGCTATAGGAAGGGTCCCAGGATTGGAATGGGAAGGAGTTGGATATCACATCTCATGCTATAGGAAGGATCTCAGGTTTGGTATAAGCATTGAGATATCACATCTCATGCTATATGAAGGGTCTCAGGATTGGAATGGGAAGGAGTTGGATAGCACATCTCATGTTATAGGAAGGATCTCAGGTTTGGTATTAGAAGCATTGAGACATCACATCTCATGCTATAGGAATGGTCTCAGGATTGGAATGGGAAGGAGTTGGATATAACATCTCATGCTATAGGAAGGGTCTCAGGTTTGGTATAAGCATTGAGATATCACATCTCATGCTATTGGAAGGGTCTCAGGATTGGAATGGGAAGGAGTTGTATATGACATCTCATGCCATATCAAGGGTCTCAGGTTTGGTATAAGCATTGAGATATCACATCTCTGCAATCGGAAGGGTCTCAGGATTGGAATGGGAAGGACTTAGATATCACATCTCATGCTATAGGGAGGATCTCAGTTTTGATATTAGAAGCATTGAGATATCACATCTCATGCTATCGGAAGGGTCTCAGTATTGGAATGGGAAGGAGCTGGATATCACATCTCATGCTAAAGGAAGGGTCTCAGGTTTGGAAGGGGAAGGATTTGGATATCACATCTCATGTTATAGGACGGGTCTCAGGTTTGGTATTAGAAGCATTGAGATATCACATCTCATGCTATAGGAAGTGTCTGAGGATTGGAATGGGAAGGAGTCGGATATCACATCTCATGCTTTAGGAAGGGTCTCAGGTTTGGTAGAAGCATTGAGATATCACATATCATGCTATAGGAAGAGTCTCAGGATTGGAATGGGACGGAGTTTGATATCACATGTCATGCTATAGGAAGGGTCCACGTTTGGTATTAGAAGCATTGAGATATCACATCTCATGCTATAAGAAGGGTCTCAGGATTGAAATGGGAAGTAGTTGGATATCACATCTCATGCCATAGGAAGGGTCTCAGGTTTGGTATAAGCATTGAGATATCACATCTCTGCTCTCGGAAGTGTCTCAGGATTGGGATGGGAAGGAGTTGGATATCACATTTCATACTATAGGAAGGGTCTCAGGTTTGGAACGGGAAAGAGTTGGACATCCCATCTCATGTTATAGGACGGGTCTCAGGTTTGGTATTAGAAGCATTGAGATATCACATTGCATGCTGTAGGAAGGGTCTCAGGTTTGGAATGGGAAGGAATTGGATATCACATCTAATGTCATAGGAAGGATCTCAGGTTTGGTATTAGAAGCATTGAGATATCACATCTCATGCTATAGGAATGGTCTCAGGATTGGAATGGGAAGGAGTAGGATATTACATTCTTGCTATAGGAAGGGTCTCCTGTTTGGAATGGGAAGGAGTTGGATATCACATATGCTATAGGAAGGGTCTCAGGTTTGGAACGGGAAGGAGTTGGATATCAGATCTCATGTTATAGGAAGGGTCTCAGGTTTGGTATAAGCATTGAGATATCACATCTCTGCTATCGGACGTGTCTCAGGATCGGAATGGGAAGGAGTTGGATCTCCCATCTCATGCTATAGGAAGGGTCTCAGGTTTGGTATTAGAAGCATTGAGATGTCACATCTAAGCCTATAGGAAGGGTCTCAGGATTGGAATGGGAAGGAGTTGGATATCACATTTCATGCTATGTGAAGGGACTCAGGTTTGGTATTACAAGCATTGTGATATTACATCTCATGCTATAGGAAGGGTCTCAGGATTGGATAGGGAAGGAGTCGGATATCAATTTTCATGCTATAGGAAGGGTCTCAGGTTTGGAATGGGAAGGATTTGTATAACACATCTCTTGCTATAGGAAGGGCCTCAGGTTTGGTATGAGAAACATTGAGATATCACATCTCATGCTATAGGAAGGGTCTCAGGATTGGAATGGGAAGGAGTTGGATATCACATCTCATGCTATAGGAAGGGTCTCAGGTTTGGTAGAAGCATTGAGATATCACATCTCATGCTATAGGAAGGGTCTCAGGATTGGAATGGGAAGTAGTAGTATATGACATTCATGTCATCGGAAGGGTCTCAGGTTTGGTATAAGCATTGAGATATCACATCTCTGCTATCGGAAGGGTCTCGGTATTGGAATGGGAAGGAGTTGGATATCCCATCTCATGCTATAGGGAGGGTCTCAGGTTTGATATTAGAAGCATTGAGATATCACATCTCATGCTATCGGAAGGGTCTCAGGATTGGAATGGGAAGGAGTTGGATATCACATCTCATGTGTTAGGAAAGATTTCGTAATTGTAGGTAATTTTCCTTCCATGTGGCAACCCCTAAACTTTTTGCTGTTGTTTTTCACCTTGTTCTTGACTTTGCCAGAGAAGTGCAGCCTTCTGCCGCACTCCTCTGGGCTTTCGCTCCTTTCTTACGGGGAAACTGACATGCCCTTAACACAGTCAGTACCGGGGAACGCTGTTTCCCGTAGTTTCCTTTATCATGTTGCGGCTTTCGTGCAACATGACACAAGAGGGCACTGTAAGCTAAGTTACAGCTCTCTTGGGTCTCTAGCCTTCTACAGGCCCTAGATACTCGTTTTGTATTGTATCTGATCGGTGCAAGTGATTCAGGGACCGGAATGGTGGCAGCGATCGTTTCTTGTGTTTTGAGCTCCTTTTGGCTTTCTAAGCGCGTTTCTCGCGCTTAACCCAAAATGGTGGCCTGGCTCCCAAAATGGCCAGACCACGAGGCTCCTTTGTCCTGTCTGCTGACCGTCTTGCTCCCTTCACCTTCCCCAGGTCGAGCCGACCCGGGGCCTTCCTTATTTGGGCATGTACTTCCCCGCGAAACACGGATGCTTTCGCGGGCTTCTACATGTCTTGTGTGTGCCTCCAGGATGTGGGCTGGGATGTCTGGTCCCAATACACATCCTGGGTGCCAGAGAGTCTAGGGTGGTGTGAATGCCTGGGACCACCGTGGTCCGTGATTGGTCCACGAATGGCGTGAGTGTTGATGAGCGGATCTCCCATTGGGTCCCCTCCGTTTTGGCGCGAAGGGAACCGTGGATAAGAGGGGGCTGGAAACACCACTACGATGTCGATCTCCTGAGTTCTCACGAACGAAGGAATACAGGAGCCAAGTATCCTGCAAGAGGCTGGACCGAGGAATCGCTGGTGACCCGCTGAAGGACTTCTCCTCTGCACTGCTGTCGCCTTGTGAAACCCTTTTCACCTTTGATCGAACCAGAAGGCCTGTACTGGTACTTCGACCCTTGGAATAGCGGGAACAGCTATTCTCGGCATCTTCACCATCTCCTGCCAGTAAGCCTTCGGAAGCGTCTCTGGGCCATCCAGCTGACTGACCAGCTTACACAGGAGTCTTGCTCTGTAACCGTCGCCAGGTTGTGTAGTATTTCGAGTCCTTGTCACTCTCACACGCTTCGTACACTTGACGTTCCCAGGTCTGAAGTGAGTAGTGTACATTTGGCTCAGATACACACGGCCGCTCCGTTGCCCTGCAGTGGTAACAAACTGTGCGGGTTTCTTCGATTGGGACGTCTTTTTAATCAACACGACGACGAGGCGATCCCTGCTCTTCTGAACCTGCCAGCTGCTGAAACTGACGCGGAGAAGCCTGGGTCTGCTTGCATCGGGGACCGGTGAGTAGCATAGCTAGGATCTGGTCGCCCTCCTGCAGGAGCCCATTGCTTTTCCCCGCTATGTCAAACAGCACCCTTTTCCGTACTCGCGCTCTGCTTCTGCCCACTGTGGAGGCTGCGCTTGAGTCGCGGAACTTGTTCTTCTTTTGTGCACTAAACTGAACTGCCTGATTTCCCTTGAAGAGCTTCTCCTTTTGCCCGTTGGCACCAGCGCGTGCAGGTACTTTTGAGCACAAGGCTCCACTCTTCGCAGGGCTCGGACTTCCATCTAGTTAGGTGCCTCTGAAGGCGAACTGGGTCTAAGCATTATTGCGCACTGCCTGTTTTCCCTCCCTTTTAGGTGGACTACACATTTCGTGCATATAACGCTTGAGACTTGTTGTATTTGTATATATATTGTGTTGATATGGTATGTGTTGGTTTACTATCGTTATATTGTGATTTTCTCGCTACGGTCATTGTTTTAAAGGCCTTGCAATAAATGTGTATATATTTTTAATATAACAACTGTTTGGAGTAGTTTGTAAGTGTTCTTGCTTTGTGTGCTCATTGCGGGCTTTCAGTCACCCTCACCCCTCTTGAGACCTAGTCTTGACCGCCGCGATCGCTACCTTGATTGGTCTGGCTCGTCCAGAGGTTACCCTGTTCCAAGTAATTAGGTTGGCCTTCTGAACTTCTGCGCCACCAGGACAGAGTTCAGAAATCCGTCTTAACAAATTGGTGTACAGCGGTGGGATACGACTGAAGGTATCCAGTGTTGCGCACGAACTAAGGCATTTCAGGTTATTCCAACCAGGACACGTAGTGAATTGTTGTAGTATTACTTTAAAAAGGCCATAGTCCTATCTAACAGTATGGAAACAAATACCTTGTTAACTTTAAATGCTTCCAAATCAGAAACATTAAAAAAGATGTGTGGAGAGAGGTGTTTCCTCTCAAGGCACGAAATTGGAAATGATCCAAAGAATCGTGGCGTGGCAAGAAGCGCAGCTTGACGCTATAACTTCTGAGGACAGTGCGGAAGGAGGTGGGGCTGCTCTCACTGGTAGAACCGACGGTTCTGCTGCTGCACTGATCCATCGCGACCACGAGGACAGGGAGGACGAGATGTCTAATGTTTCCTCTGCCAGTGCTGATTGGGAGGCTATGCTTGAATTCAAGAAGCAAGAGCTGCGGTTTAGGCAGCAGGAGCTTGAATTCAGCATAGCTAAACTAAAAATCGAACAGGCAGAAAAACAAAAAGACAGGGATCACCAGTTGGAACTGGCCAAGCTTCAGGTTGCAAATGGGTCCAAGGGTCCTGGACATGGGTCTGGGGCCTCCTCTCATCCACGGTTTCCGAAAGATCTGCTCAGTGTGTATGAGGAAAGGAATGACATTATGGACTGGCTGAATGCGTTTGAGTTTATGCAAAGTTCAACAAGTTGACAATGCTGATAAGATTGCCTGGTTACTCAGCAGACTGCCCCATTCTGGCTGTAGTGCCATTATGGAAATGTCGAAGGCTGAGCGAGCTGATTTCGCAATGTTAAAGCAAACTCTCATTTTAAAGTTTGGAAAGACTCCGGCCCAATATTTGAAACGTTTCAGAGAGTATAAGAAAAAGGAAGGTGGTACTTGGGTATCCTATGTCACTGAGTCCTTGAAAAACTTAACTGGCTGGGTCGAAGGTTATAAGGTTTCTACCTTCGAAGGCATAATAAATCTTGTCATGCTGGAACACATTTTTGCATCTTCTTCCCCGGAGCTTAAGCAGCATTTGGCCGATTCAAAGGAGATAGATCCTAAGAAGCTGGCCATTGCAGCCGACTTATGGGTGTCACATCGAGTGTCCCATAAGGACAAAACTCATCCTGGTAAGCAGGAGGAAGGGAAAAAGTCCAAAGATAAGGAGGGTGGAGAATCTGATAAATCTTCTTCTCATAAGGGCCACAAAAAGAAAAATAAGGGTAAGACACAAGAGAACTCACAGGGTAGTGGAGGTCAGCCTCCGAAACAGAACTCTGGTTACAATAAGCCTCCCTATGTAAACAGACCCAATGGATCTTGTTTTGCTTGTGGAGCAACTGACCACGTGAAGGGGATCCCCGGTGTAAGGTTAGACCTTTGGGGGTCCACTCCGCTAATCTGGCCTTCTCCTCCTACGAGGAAGAAGAGATTACAGGAGCATCCTTCTCCTCAGACTCATTTCCCAGCGGGATAGAGGCTGAGGTAGTTTTATTTTCCCTGGGTTCCTGGGAGCCTAATGTCGCAGAGGCTTATGCTAGGATTCCGGATAATACCAAGCACTACTTTAAAGACAGTGTGCTGATCAATGGAGTAGATACTCCAGCTCTTAGGGATACTGGGTGCAGTCGCACTGTAGTGGATTCTACCTTGGTAGACTCAGAGGAAGTTGCCAGAGCTACTCTGATGCCCACTAAGTTGGCTGACGGCCCACTCCGTATGTTCCCAGTAATACCTGTAAATCTTACTTTAAATGGTACAACAGCCAGGATTCCAGTGAGCATTCAGAGAAACGTCCCGGGAAAGGTCTTGTTAGGTAATGATCTCAGAGCTTTAGGGCTCGTATGAGACACTGCCGAAAGACCCTACACACGGTCTCAAGCACGGGCAGCATTGGCCAAGACCAATACGCTGCCCCAGCCGAAGGGGAAACCCAAGGCGAAAGGAGTCGACAAGTCAAGACGAGGGAAAGAGAATATTCCCCCGAGCTCGCCTACCACTGCGGTGGAGGAAGTTAGTCAATCGCCCGGGCCTGACGAGGAGGTGGCGATGCCTGAAGTATTTGACCCCAACGATCATCCTGAACTAAAAGACTTGTTAGTTGAAGGAGGTCCTGATAGGGACGAATTCAGTAAAGGCCAACGTGAGTGCCCATCTCTGGAAGGCCTAAGGAGACAGGCCTGCTCCCAGCTTGAGGGTGAACCCCCTGGGACGCATAGGATTTATTGGGAAGGTGGACTCCTGTATAGTGAGCCCACAGAGTCTACAGAAGGAGACCATAGGAGGTTGGTGGTTCCCCTTGCTGTTAGGCCCTTCCTCCTGCAGTTGGCGCATGAAGTTCCCCTTGCTGGTCACCTTGGTATGAAGAGGACCAAGCAAAGGTTATCCATGCACTTCTACTGGCCCAAGATGGGGGTGCAAGTAGAAAGTCACTGCAGGAGTTGTGCCTCCTGCCAGTTGTCTGGTAAGGTTGGCGCGACAATCCAAGCTCCGTTGGTACCGCTCCCAGTTGTGGGGGTACCATTTGAAAGGGTAGGGATCGACATCGTTGGTCCCCTTGACCCGCAAACATCCTCGGGCAATAGGTTTATCCTGGTGCTGGTCGACCATGCAACCAGATATCCTGAGGCCATCCCATTGAAAACTGTAACTGCCAAGTCAGTTGCAAAAGCTTTACTTGGCATATTTACTAGGGTTGGCTTCCCTAAAGAAGTTGTGTCGGATCGTGGCAGCAACTTTATGTCGAAGTATATGCAGGCTATGTGGAAAGAATGTGGGGTCACCTACAAGTTCTCTTCTGCATACCACCCCCAGACCAATGGTCTGGTGGAACGTTTCAACAGAACGTTAAAGAGCATGATTGGGGCTCTGGAGGAACCTCAGAGAAGAAAATGGGATCTTCTTTTACCATGCTTACTGTTTGCCTACCGAGAGGTACCACAGGAGGGTGTTGGCTTCAGCCCCTTCGAACTTCTGTTCGGTCATCCCGTACGGGGACCCTTAGCCATCGTCAAAGAGGGATGGGAGATGCCCACTCCCCCTGTTACTACCAACGTAGTTGATTATGTGCTAGGGCTCAGAAAACGGATGGTACTTCTGATGGGCTTGGCTAGTGATAAATTGAAGGCAGGACAAGCGCTGGTGAAACATTGGTACGACCAGAAAGCTTCCCTCATCAACTTTACACCTGGTCAGCAAGTCCTGATCATGAATCCCATAAGGCCTCGAGCTTTACAGGACAAATGGTCAGGCCCTTACACAGTGGTGGAGCCCCTGGGTGAGGTTAACTATTTAGTGGACCTTGGAAGGCCTGGACAGGCTCCAAAAGTGTTTCACGTGAATAGGCTGAAGGCTTTCGTCCCAAGAGTCGAAATCGCAGCACTGCTACTGGCTTCAGATGTTGAGGAAGAGGAATCTGAACCTCTCCCCGACCTGTTCCAAAGCGGTCCTTCAGATAGCTCCTTTGAGGGTGTCCGAGTGGCCCCTCACCTGACTTCTGATCAGCAGGCTGAGGTGAAAAGTTTGCTTAGGCAGTTTTCCCCCCTGTTTTCACAGTCGCCTGGTTTGACGCCTTGGTGCAAACATAACATAGACACAGGAGACAGTGTACCTACCAAAAGTAGGGGATACAGGATGTCAGACAAAGTACGGTCTTATATTAAGACCGAGGTCAACAAGATGTTAGACCTTGGGGTGATTGAACCCTCTAGTAGTCCTTGGTCCAGCCCTGTGGTTTTGGTTCCAAAGGCAGGGACTTCTGAATTGAGGTTCTGCGTGGATTACAGGGCTCTGAATGCTGTCACCAAGACAGATGCACACCCCTTGCCTCGAACAGATGAGCTGGTGGGTACTTGGGGTGCCTCCAAGTACCTCAGCACGTTTGACCTCACTGCTGGCTATTGGCAAATAGCTTTAGCAGAACATGCCAAGGAGAAGACAGCATTTTCTACTCCAGACGGTCTTTACCAATTCCGGGTAATGCCGTTCGGGTTGAAGAATGCACCTGCCACTTTCCAGAGGCTTGTGAATCATGTGTTGAATGGGTTGGACGAATTCTGTCTTGCATATCTGGACGATATAGCAGTTTTCAGTGCCACCTGGGAAGACCATGTGAAACACCTTGGGATTGTGCTCCAGGCTCTTCAGAAAGCACACCTGACCATAAAGGCTAGTAAATGCCAGATTGGACAAGGCTCAGTGGTTTACCTTGGACATGAAGTAGGTGGAGGGAGGATACAGCCTCTTCCCAGTAAAGTACACGCAGTACAAGACTGGCCTACCCCCACTACGCAAACCCAAGTGAGAGCCTTCTTAGGACTCACGGGGTATTACCGCAATTTTGTGGCAGACTATGGCACCATAGCTGCCCCTCTGACTGCCCTCACAACTCCGAAGAAACCCAAGAAGGTAACTTGGACCGACGAGTGTGAGAAGGCCTTCAATGGCTTAAAAGACTCCTTGTGCCAGGCCCCTGTCCTCAGGGCCCCTGATTATCAAAGACCTTTTATCGTGCAGACGGACGCCTCTGACACTGGGATAGGAGCTGTACTATCACAAGTAGATGAGAAGGGTAAGGAACACCCTATTGGTTTTATTAGCCGCCAGCTTAAGGACAGAGAGCTCAGATGGTCCACGGTAGAGAAAGAATGTTTCTCTGTTGTGTGGGCCCTAAGGAAGCTGAGGCCCTACCTCTATGGGACCCACTTCACTGTGCAAACTGACCATAAGCCCTTAAAGTGGCTAATGAACATGAAGGGGGAGAATCCAAAGTTGCTTAGGTGGTCCATAAGTCTACAAGGCTTCGACTTCACTATTGAGCATAGGCCAGGTGTCTAACATAGCAATGCTGATGGGTTGTCCAGAATGTTTAACCGACCTGAACAAGAGACTCATCCAGGGGTGGATTAGTTCCCCCTGTCCATAGTCTGTTGAGAGGCGAGTGTTAGGAAAGATTTCGTAATTGTAGGTAATTTTCCTTCCATGTGGCAACCCCTAAACTTTTTGCTGTTGTTTTTCACCTTGTTCTTGACTTTGCCAGAGAAGTGCAGCCTTCTGCCGCACTCCTCTGGGCTTTCGCTCCTTTCTTACGGGGAAACTGACATGCCCTTAAGACAGTCAGTACCGGGGAACGCTGTTTCCCGTAGTTTCATTTATCATGTTGCGGCTTTCGTGCAACATGACACAAGAGGGCACTGTAAGCTTAGTTACAGCTCTCTTGGGTCTCTAGCCTTCTACAGGCCCTAGATACTCGTTTAGGATTGTATCTGATTGGTGCAAGTGATTCAGGGACGGGAATGGTGGCAGCGATCGTTTCTTGTGTTTTTAGCTCCTTTTGGCGTTCTAAGCGCGTTTCTCGCGCTTAACCCAAAATGGTGGCCTGGCTCCCAAAATGGCCAGACCACGAGGCTCCTTTGTCCTGTCCGCTGACCGTCTTGCTCCCTTCACCTTCCCCAGGTCGAGCCGACCCGGGGCCTTCCTTATTTGGGCATGTACTTCCCCGCGAAACACGGATGCTTTCGCGGGCTTCTACATGTCTTGTGTGTGCCTCCAGGATGTGGGCTGGGATGTCTGGTCCCAATACACATCCTGGGTGCCAGAGAGTCTAGGGTGGTGTGAATGCCTGGGACCACCGTGGTCCGTGATTGGTCCACGAATGGTGTTAGTGTTGATGAGCGGATCTCCCATTGGGTCCCCTCCGTTTTGGCGCGAAGGGAACCGTGGATAAGAGGGGGCTGGAAACACCACTACGATGTCGATCTCCTGAGTTCTCACGAACGAAGGTATACAGGAGCCAAGTATCCTGCAACCAAGAGGCTGGACCGAGGAATCGCTGATGACCCGCTGAAGGACTTCTCCTCTGCACTGCTGTCGCCTTGTGAAACCCTTTTCACCTTTGATCGAACCAGAAGGCTTGTACTGGTACTTCGACCCTTGGAATAGCGGGAACAGCTATTCTCGGCATCTTCACCATCTCCTGCCAGTAAGCCTTCGGAAGCGTCTCTGGGCCATCCAGCTGACTGAGCAGCTTACACGGGAGTCTTGCTCTGTAACCGCCGCCAGGTTATGTAGTATTTTGAGTCCTTGTCACTCTCACACGCTTCGTACACTTGGCGTTCCCAGGTCTGAAGTGAGTAGTGTACATTTGGCTCAGATACACACGGCCGCTCCGTTGCCCTGCTGTGGTAACAAACTGTGCGGGTTTCTTCGATTGGGACATCTTTTTACTCAACACGACGACGAGGCGTTCCCTGCTCTTCTGAACCTGCCAGCTGCTGAAACTGACGCGGAGAAGCCTGGGTCTGCTTGCATCGGGGAGCGGTGAGTAGCATAGCTAGGATCTGGTCGCCCTCCTGCAGGAGCCCATTGCTTTTCCCCGCTGGGCCAAACAGCACCCTTTTCCGTACTCGCGCTCAGCTTCTGCCCACTGTGGAGGCTGCCCTTGAGTCGCGGAACTTGTTCTTCTTCTTTTGTGCACTAAACTGAACTGCCTGATTTCCCTTGAAGAGCTTCTCCTTTTGCCCGTTGGCACCAGCGCGTGCAGGTACTTTTGAGCACAAGGCTCCTCTCTTCGCAGGGCTCGGACTTCCATCTAGTTAGGTGCCTCTGAAGGCGAACTGGGTCTAAGCATTATTGCGCACTGCCTGTTTTCCCTCCCTTTTAGGTGGACTACACATTTTGTGCATATAACGCTTGAGACATGTTGTATTTGTATATATATTGTGTTGATATGGTATGTGTTGGTTTACTATCGTTATATTGTGATTTTCTCGCTACGGTCATTGTTTTAAAGGCCTTGAAATAAATGTGTATATATTTTTAATATAACAACTGTTTGGAGTAGTTTGTAAGTGTTCTTGCTTTGTGTGCTCATTGCGGGCTTTCAGTCACCCTCACCCCTCTTGAGACCTAGTCTTGACCGTCGCGATCGCTACCTTGATTGGTCTGGCTCGTCCAGAGGTTACCCTGTTCCAAGTAATTAGGTTGGTCTTCTGAACTTCTGCGCCACCAGGACAGAGTTCAGAAATCTGTCTAAACATCATGCTAAAGGAAGGGTCTCAGGCTTGGAAGGGGAAGGATTTGGATATTACATCTCATGTTATAGGACGGGTCTCAGGTTTAGTATTAGAAGCATTGAGATATCACATCTCATGGTATAGGAAGGGTCTCAGGATTGGAATGGGAAGGAGTTTGATATCACATCTCATGCCATAGGAAGGGTCTCAGGTTTGGTAGAAGCATTGAGATATCACATCTCATGCTATTGGAAGGGTCTCAGGATTGGATTGGGAAGGAGTTGGATATCGCATCTAATGCTATAGGAAGGGACTCAGGTTTGGTATTAGAAGCATTGACATATCACATCTCATGCTATAGGAAGGGTCTCAGGATTGGAATGGGAAGGAGTTGGATATCACATCTCATGCTATAGGAAGGGTCTCAGGTTTGGTATAAGCATTGAGATATCACATCTCATGCTATAGGAAGGTCTCAGGATTGGAATGGTAAGGAGATGGATATCACATCTCATGTTATAGGAAGGATATCAGGTTTGGTATTAGAAGCATTGAGACATCACATCTCATGCTCTAGAAAGGGTCTCAGGATTGGAATGGGAAGGAGTTGGATATCACATCTCATGCTATAGGAAGGGTCTCAGGTTTGGTATAAGCATTGGGATATCACATCTCATGCTATAGGAAGGGTCTCAGGATTGGAATGGGAAGGAGTTGTATATGACATCTCATGCCATAGGAAGGGTCTCAGGTTTGGTATAAGCATAGCATGAGATGTGATATCTCAATGCTTCTAATACCAAACCTGATATCCTTCCTATAACATGAGATGGGATATCCAACTCCTTCCCATACCAATCCTGAGATCCTTCCTATACCATGAGATGTGATATCTCAATGTTTCTCATACCAAATCTGAGGCCCTTCCTATAGCAAGAGATGTGATATACAAATCCTTCCGATTCCAAACCTGAGACCCTTCCTATATCATGAGATGTGATATCCGACTCCTTCCCTATCCAATCCTGAGACCCTTCCTATAGCATGAGATGTAATATCACAATGCTTGTAATACCAAACCTGAGTCCCTTCATATAGCATGAGATGTGATATCCAACTCCTTCCCATTCCAATCCTGAGACCCTTCCTATAGCATGAGATGTGACATCTCAATGCTTCTAATACCAAACCTGAGAACCTTCCTATAGCATATGATGGGATATCCAACTCCTTCCCATTCCAATCCTGAGACACTTCCGATAGCAGAGATGTGATATCTCAATGCTTATACCAAACCTGAGACCCTTCCTATAACAGGAGATCTGATAGCCAACTCCTTCCCATTCCAAACATGAGACCCTTCCTATAGCAAGAATGTAATATCCAACTCCTTCCCATTCCAATCCTGAGACCATTCCTATAGCATGAGATGTGATATCTCAATGCTTCTAATACCAAATCTGAGATCCTTCCTATGACATGAGATGTGATATCCAATTCCTTCCCATTCCAAACCTGAGACCCTTCCTACAGCATGCAATGTGATATCTCAATGCTTCTAATACCAAACCTGAGACCCTTCCTATAGTATGAGATGTGATATCCAACTCCTTCCCATCCCAATCCTGAGAAACTTCTGATAGCAGAGATGTGATATCTCAATGCTTATACCAAACCTGAGACCCTTCCTATGGCATGAGATGTGATATCCAACTACTTCCCATTTCAATCCTGAAACCCTTCTTATAGCATGAGATGTGATATCTCAATGCTTCTAATACCAAACGTGGACCCTTCCTATAGCATGAGATGTGATATCAAACTCCGTCCCATTCCAATCCTGCGTCCCTTCCTATAGCATGAGATTTGATATCTCAATGTTTCTACTACCAAACCTGAGACCCTTCCTATAACATGAGACGTGATATCCAACTCCTTCCAATTCCAATCCTGAGACTCTTCCTATAGCATGATATGTGATATCTCAATGCTTCTACCAAACCTGAGACCCTTCCTATAGCATGAGATGTGATATCCGACTCCTTCCCATTCGAATCCTCAGACACTTCCTATAGCATGAGACGTGATATCTCAATGCATCTAATACCAAACCTGAGACCCTTCTTATGGCATGAGATTTGATAGCAAACTGCTTCCCATTCCAATCCTGAGACCCTTCCTATAGCATGAGATATGATATCCAACTCCTTCCCATTCCAATCCTGAAACCCTTCCTATACCATGAGATATGATATCTTAATGCTTCTAATACCAAACCTGAGACCCGTCCTATAACATGAGATGTGATATCCAAATCCTTCCCCTTCCAAACCTGAAACCCTTCCTTTAGCATGAGATGTGATATCCAGCTCCTTCCCATTCCAATCCTGAGACCCTTCCGATAGCATGAGATGTGATATCTCAATGCTTCTAATATCAAAACTGAGATCCTTCCTATAACATGAGATGTGATATCCAAAAGCTTCCCCTTCCAACCCTGAGACCCTCCCTATAGCATGACATGTGATATCCAACTCCTTCCCATTCCAATCCTGAGACCCTTCTGATTGCATGAGATGTGATATCTCAATGCCTCTATACCAAACCTGAGATCCTTCCTCTAACATGAAATGTGATATCCAACTCCTTCCCTTTCCAAACCTGAGAGCCTTCCTATAGCATGAGATGTGATATCCAAGTCCTTCCCATACCAATCCTGAGACCCTTCCTATAACATGAGATGTGATATATAACTCCTTCCCATTCCAACCTGAGACCCTTCCTATAGCATGAGATGGGATATCCAACTCCATCCAAATCCAATCCTGAGACCCTTCCGATAGCATGAGATGTGATATCTCAATGCTTCTACCAAACCTGAGACCGATACTATGGCATGAGATCTGATATCAAACTCCTTCCCATTCCAATCCTGCGACCCTTCCTGTAGCTTGAGATGTGATATCCAACTCCTTCCCATTCCAATTCTGAGACCCTTCCTATACCATGAGACTTGATATCTCAATGCTTCTAATACCAAACCTGAGACCCTTCCTATAACATGATATGTGATATCCAACTCCTTCCCATTCAAATCCTGAGACCCTTCCTATAGCATGAGATGTGATATCTCAATGCTTCTAATACCAAACCTGAGACCCTTCCTATAGCATGAGATGGGATATCCAACTCCTTCACAATCCAATCCTGAGACCCTTCCGATAGCATGAGATGTGAAATCTCAATGCTTCTACCAAACCTTAGACCCTTCCTATGGCATGAGATGTGATATCAAACTCCTTCCCATTCCAATCCTGAGACCCTTCCTATAGCTTGAGATGTGATATCCAACTCCTTCCCATTCCAATCCTGAGACCCTTCCTATACCATGAGATCTGATATCTCAGTGCTTCTAATAACAAACCTGAGACCCGTCCTATGACATGAGATGTGATATCCAAATCCTTCCCCTTCCAAGCCTGAGACCCTTCCTTTAGCATGAGATGTGATATCCAACTCCTTCCCATTCCAATCCTGAGACCCTTCCGATAGCATGAGATGTGATATCTCAATGCTTCTAATATCAAACCTGAGACCCTCCCTATAGCATGAGATGAGATATCCAAGTCCTTCCCATTCCAATCCTGAGACCCTTCCTATAACATGAGATGTGATATCTCAGTGCTTCTAATACCAAACCTGAGACCCGTCCTATGACATGAGATGTGATATCCAAATCCTTCCCCTTCCAAACCTGAGACCCTCCCATTAGCATGAGATGTGATATCCAACTCCTTCCCTTTCCAATCCTGAGACCCTTCGGATTGCATGAGATGTGATATCTCAATGCCTCTAATACCAAACCTGAGATCCTTCCGATAGCATGAGATGTGATATCTCAATGCTTCTAATACCAAACCTGAGATCCTTCCTATAACATGAGATGTGATATCCAAATCCTTCCCCTTCCAAACCTGAGACCCTCCCTTTAGCATGAGATGTGATATCCAACTCCTTCTCATTCCAATCCTGAGACCCTTCTGATAGCATAGATGTGATATCTCAATGCCTCTAATACCAAACCTGAGATCCTACCTCTAACATGAAATGTGGTATCCAACTCCTTCCATTTCCAAACCTGAGAGCCTTCCTATAGCATGAGATGTGATATCCAAGTCCTTCCTATTCCAATCCTGAGACCCTTCCTATAACATGAGATGTGATATCCAACTCCTTTCCATTCCAACCTGAGACCCTTCTTATAGCATGAGATGGGATATCCAACTCCTTCCAAATCCAATCCTGATACCCTTCCAATAGCATGAGATGTGATATCCCAATGCTTCTACCAAACCTGAGACCCATACTATGGCATGAGATGTGATATCAAACTCCTTCCCATTCCAATCCTGAGACCCTTCCTATAGCTTGAGATGTGATATCCAACTCCTTCCCATTCCAATTCTGAGACCCTTCCTAAACCATGAGACTTGATATCTCAATGCTTCTAATACCAAACCTGAGACCCATCCTATAACATGAGATGATATCCAAATCCTTCCCCTTCCAAACCTTAGACCCTTCCTATGGCATGAGATTTGATATCAAACTCCTTCCCATTCCAATCCTGAGACCCTTCCGATATCATGAGATGTGATATCTCAATGCTTTTAATATCAAACTTGAGACCCTCCCTATAGCATGAGATGTGATATCCAAGTCCTTCCCATTCCAATCCTGAGACCCTTCCTATAGCATGAGATGTGATATCTCAATGCTTCTAATACCAAACCTGAGACCCTTCCTATAACATGAGATGGGATATCCAACTCCTTCCCGTTCCAAACCTGAGACCCTTCCTATAGTATGAGATGTGATATCCAACTCCTTCCCATCCCAATCCTGAGAAACTTCTGATAGCAGAGATGTGATATCTCAATGCTTATACCAAACCTGAGACCCTTCCTATGCCATGAGATGTGATATCCAACTACTTCCCATTTCAATCCTGAAACCCTTCTTATAGCATGAGATGTGATATCTCAATGCTTCTAATACCAAAAATGGACCCTTCCTATAGCATGAGATGTGATATCAAACTCCGTCCCATTCCAATCCTGCGTCCCTTCCTATAGCATGAGATTTGATATCTCAATGTTTCTACTACCAAACCTGAGACCCTTCCTATAACATGAGACGTGATATCCAACTCCTTCCAATTCCAATCCTGAGACTCTTCCTATAGCATGATATGTGATATCTCAATGCTTCTACCAAACCTGAGACCATTCCTATAGCATGAGATGTGATATCCGACTCCTTCCCATTCCAATTCTCAGACACTTCCTATAGCATGAGACGTGATATCTCAATTCTTCTAATACCAAACCTGAGATCCTACCTCTAACATGAAATGTGATATCCAACTCCTTCCCCTTCCAAACCTGAGAGCCTTCCTATAGCATGAGATGTGATATCCAACTCCTTCCCATTCCAATCCTGAGACTCTTCCTGTAGCATGAGATGTGATATCTCAATGCTTCTACCAAACCTGAGACCCTTCCTATAGCATGAGATGTGATATCCGACTCCTTCCCATTCCAATCCTCAGACACTTCCTATAGTATGAGATGTGATATCTCAATGCTTCTAATACCAAACCTGAGACCCTTCCTATAGCATGAGATGGGATATCCAACTCCTTCCCTTTCCAATCCTGAGACCCTTTGGATTGCATGAGATGTGATATCTCAATGCCTCTAATACCAAACCTGAGATCCTTCCGATAGCATGAGATGTGATATCTCAATGCTTCTAATACCAAACCTGAGATCCTTCCTATAACATGAGATGTGATATCCAAATCCTTCCCCTTCCAAACCTGAGACCCTCCCTTTAGCATGAGATGTGATATCCAACTCATTCCCATTCCAATCATGAGACCCTTCTGATGGCATAGATGTGATATCTCAATGCCTCTAATACCAAACCTGAGATCCTACCTCTAACATGAAATGTGATATCCAACTCCTTACCTTTCCAAACCTGAGAGCCTTCCTATAGCATGAGATGTGATATCCAAGTCCTTCCTATTCCAATCCTGAGACCCTTCCTATAACATGAGATGTGATATCCAACTCCTTCCCATTCCAACCTGAGACCCTTCCTATAGCATGAGATGGGATATCCAACTCCTTCCAAATCCAATCCTGATACCCTTCCGATAGCATGAGATGTGATATCCCAATGCTTCTACCAAACCTGAGACCCATACTATGGCATGAGATGTGATATCAAACTCCTTCCCATTCCAATCCTGAGACCCTTCCTATAGCTTGAGATGTGATATCCAACTCCTTCCCATTCCCAATCTGAGACCCTTCCTATACCATGAGACTTGATATCTCAATGCTTCTAATACCAAACCTGAGACCCATCCTATAACATGAGATGATATCCAAATCCTTCCCCTTCCAAACCTTAGACCCTTCCTATGGCATGAGATTTGATATCAAACTCCGTCCCATTCCAATCCTGAGACCCTTCCGATATCATGAGATGTGATATCTCAATGCTTCTAATATCAAACTTGAGACCCTCCCTATAGCATGAGATGTGATATCCAAGTCCTTCCCATTCCAATCCTGAGACCCTTCCTATAGCATGAGATGTGATATCTCAATGCTTCTAATACCAAACCTGAGACCCTTCCTATAACATGAGATGGGATATCCAACTCCTTCCCATTCCAATCCTTTGACCCTTCCGATAGCAGAGATGTAATATCTCAATGCTTATACCAAACCTGAGACCCTTCCTATGGCATGAGAGGTCATATACAACTCCTTACCATTCCAATCCTGAGACCCTTCCTATAGCATGAGATGTGATATCTCAATTCTTATACCAAACCTGAGACCCTTCCTATAGCATGAGATGTGATATCCAACTCCTTCCCATTCCAATCCTGAGAACGTTCCTATAGCATGAGATGTGATATCTCAATGCTTCTAATACCAAACCTGATATCCTTCCTATAACATGAGATGGGATATCCAACTCCTTCCCATTCCAATCCTGAGATCCTTCCTATACCATGAGATGTGATATCTCAATGTTTCTCATGCCAAACCTGAGGCCCTTCCTATAGCAAGAGATGTGATATACAAATCCTTCCCATTCCAAACCTGAGACCCTTACTATAGCATGAGATGTGATATCCGACTCCTTCCCTAGCCAATCCTGAGACCCTTTCTATAGCATGAGATGTAATATCACAATGCTTGTAATACCAAATCTGGGTCCCTTCATATAGCATGAGATGTGATATCCAACTCCTTCCCATTCCAATCCTGAGACCCTTCCTATAGCATGAGATGTGACATCTCAATGCTTCTAATACCTTCCCATTATAATCTTGAGACACTTCCGATAGCAGAGATGTGATATCTCAATGCTTATACCAAACCTGAGACCCTTCCTATAACATGAGATCTGATATCCAACTCCTTCCCGTTCCAAACCTGAGACCCTTCCTATAGCATATGTGATATCCAACTCCTTCCCATTCCAAACATGAGACCCTTCCTATAGCAAGAATGTAATATCCAACTCCTTCCCATTCCAATCCTGAGACCATTCCTATAGCATGAGATGTGATATCTCAATGCTTCTAATACCAAATCTGAGATCCTTCCTATGACATGAGATGTGATATCCAATTCCTTCCCATTCCAAACCTGAGACCCTTCCTACAGCATGCAATGTGATATCTCAATGCTTCTAATACCAAACCTAAGACCCGTCCTATAGCATGAGATGGGATATCCAACTCCTTCCCGTTCCAAACCTGAGACCCTTCCTATAGTATGAGATGTGATATCCAACTCCTTCCCATCCCAATCCTGAGAAACTTCTGATAGCAGAGATGTGATATCTCAATGCTTATACCAAACCTGAGACCCTTCCTATGGCATGAGATGTGATATCCAACTACTTCCCATTTCAATCCTGAAACCCTTCTTATAGCATGAGATGTGATATCTCAATGCTTCTAATACCAAACGTGGACCCTTCCTATAGCATGAGATGTGATATCAAACTCCGTCCCATTCCAATCCTGCGTCCCTTCCTATAGCATGAGATTTGATATCTCAATGTTTCTACTACCAAACCTGAGACCCTTCCTATAACATGAGACGTGATATCCAACTCCTTCCAATTCCAATCCTGAGACTCTTCCTATAGCATGATATGTGATATCTCAATGCTTCTACCAAACCTGAGACCCTTCCTATAGCATGAGATGTGATATCCGACTCCTTCCCATTCCAATCCTCAGACACTTCCTATAGCATGAGACGTGATATCTCAATGCATCTAATACCAAACCTGAGACCCTTCTTATGGCATGAGATTTGATAGCAAACTCCTTCCCATTCCAATCCTGAGACCCTTCCTATAGCATGAGATATGATATCCAACTCCTTCCCATTCCAATCCTGAAACCCTTCCTATACCATGAGATATGATATCTTAATGCTTCTAATACCAAACCTGAGACCCGTCCTATAACATGAGATGTGATATCCAAATCCTTCCCCTTCCAAACCTGAAACCCTTCCTTTAGCATGAGATGTGATATCCAGCTCCTTCCCATTCCAATCCTGAGACCCTTCCGATAGCATGAGATGTGATATCTCAATGCTTCTAATATCAAAACTGAGATCCTTCCTATAACATGAGATGTGATATCCAAAAGCTTCCACTTCCAACCCTGAGACCCTCCCTATAGCATGACATGTGATATCCAACTCCTTCCCATTCCAATCCTGAGACCCTTCTGATTGCATGAGATGTGATATCTCAATGCCTCTATACCAAACCTGAGATCCTTCCTCTAACATGAAATGTGATATCCAACTCCTTCCCTTTCCAAACCTGAGAGCCTTCCTATAGCATGAGATGTGATATCCAAGTCCTTCCCATACCAATCCTGAGACCCTTCCTATAACATGAGATGTGATATATAACTCCTTCCCATTCCAACCTGAGACCCTTCCTATAGCATGAGATGGGATATCCAACTCCATCCAAATCCAATCCTGAGACCCTTCCGATAGCATGAGATGTGATATCTCAATGCTTCTACCAAACCTGAGACCGATACTATGGCATGAGATCTGATATCAAACTCCTTCCCATTCCAATCCTGCGACCCTTCCTGTAGCTTGAGATGTGATATCCAACTCCTTCCCATTCCAATTCTGAGACCCTTCCTATACCATGAGACTTGATATCTCAATGCTTCTAATACCAAACCTGAGACCCTTCCTATAACATGATATGTGATATCCAACTCCTTCCCATTCCAATCCTGAGACCCTTCCTATAGCATGAGATGTGATATCTCAATGCTTCTAATACCAAACCTGAGACCCTTCCTATAGCATGAGATGGGATATCCAACTCCTTCACAATCCAATCCTGAGACCCTTCCGATAGCATGAGATGTGATATCTCAATGCTTCTACCAAACCTTAGACCCTTCCTATGGCATGAGATGTAATATCAAACTCCTTCCCATTCCAATCCTGAGACCCTTCCTATAGCTTGAGATGTGATATCCAACTCCTTCCCATTCCAATCCTGAGACCCTTCCTATACCATGAGATGTGATATCTCAATGCTTCTAATATCAAACCTGAGACCCTCCCTATAGCATGAGATGAGATATCCAAGTCCTTCCCATTCCAATCCTGAGACCCTTCCTATAACATGAGATGTGATATCTCAGTGCTTCTAATACCAAACCTGAGACCCGTCCTATGACATGAGATGTGATATCCAAATCCTTCCCCTTCCAAACCTGAGACCCTCCCATTAGCATGAGATGTGATATCCAACTCCTTCCCTTTCCAATCCTGAGACCTTTCGGATTGCATGAGATGTGATATCTCAATGCCTCTAATACCAAACCTGAGATCCTTCCGATAGCATGAGATGTGATATCTCAATGCTTCTAATACCAAACCTGAGATCCTTCCTATAACATGAGATGTGATATCCAAATCCTTCCCCTTCCAAACCTGAGACCCTCCCTTTAGCATGAGATGTGATATCCAACTCCTTCTCATTCCAATCCTGAGACCCTTCTGATAGCATAGATGTGATATCTCAATGCCTCTAATACCAAACCTGAGATCCTACCTCTAACATGAAATGTGATATCCAACTCCTTCCCTTTCCAAACCTGAGAGCCTTCCTATAGCATGAGATGTGATATCCAAGTCCTTCCTATTCCAATCCTGAGACCCTTCCTATAACATGAGATGTGATATCCAACTCCTTTCCATTCCAACCTGAGACCCTTCCTATAGCATGAGATGGGATATCCAACTCCTTCCAAATCCAATCCTGATACCCTTCCAATAGCATGAGATGTGATATCCCAATGCTTCTACCAAACCTGAGACCCATACTATGGCATGAGATGTGATATCAAACTCCTAACCATTCCAATCCTGAGACCCTTCCTATAGCTTGAGATGTGATATCCAACTCCTTCCCATTCCAATTCTGAGACCCTTCCTAAACCATGAGACTTGATATCTCAATGCTTCTAATACCAAACCTGAGACCCATCCTATAACATGAGATGATATCCAAATCCTTCCCCTTCCAAACCTTAGACCCTTCCTATGGCATGAGATTTGATATCAAACTCCTTCCCATTCCAATCCTGAGACCCTTCCGATATCATGAGATGTGATATCTCAATGCTTCTAATATTAAACTTGAGACCCTCCCTATAGCATGAGATGTGATATCCAAGTCCTTCCCATTCCAATCCTGAGACCCTTCCTATAGCATGAGATGTGATATCTCAATGCTTCTAATACCAAACCTGAGACCCTTCCTATAACATGAGATGGGATATCCAACTCCTTCCCATTCCAATCCTGAGACCCTTCCGATAGCAGAGATGTAATATCTCAATGCTTATACCAAACCTGAGACCCTTCCTATGGCATGAGATGTAATATACAACTCCTTACCATTCCAATCCTGAGACCCTTCCTATAGCATGAGATGTGATATCTCAATGCTTATACCAAACCTGAGACCCTTCCTATAGCATGAGATGTGATATCCAACTCCTTCCCATTCCAATCCTGAGACCCTTCCTATAGCATGAGATGTGATGTCTCAATGCTTCTAATACCAAACCCGAGATCCTTCCTATAATATGAGATGTGATATCCACCTCCTTCCCATTCCAATCCTGAGACCCTTCCTATAGCATGAGATGTGATATCTCAATGCTTATACCAAACCTGAGACCCTTCCTATAGCATGAGATGTGATATCCAACTCCTTCCCATTCCAATCCTGAGACCCTTCCTATAGCATGAGATGTGATATCTCAATGTGATTGGGAAGGAGTTGGATATCACATCTCATCCAATAGGAAGGATCTCAGGATTGGAATGGGAAGGAGTTGGATATCACATCTCATGTTATAGGAAGGGTCTCAGGATTGAATTGGGAAGGATTTGGATATCATATCTCTTGCTATAGGAAGGGTCTCATGTTTTTTATTAGAAACATAGAGATATCACATCTCATGGTATAGGAAGGGTTTCAGGATTGGAATGGGAAGGATTTAGATATCACATCTCATGCTAAAGGAAGGGTCTCAGGTTTGGAAGGGGAAGGAGTTGGATATCACATCTCATGCTAAAGGAAGGGTCTCAGGTTTGACAGAATCATTGAGATGTTACATCTCATGCTATAGGAAGGGTCTCAGGTTTGGTATAAGCATTGAGATATCACATCTCTGCTATCGGAAGGGTCTCAGGATTGGAATGGGAAGGAGTTGGATATCACATCTCATGCTAAAGGAATGGTCTCAGGTTTGATAGAAGCATTGAGATATCACATCTCATGCTATAGAAAGGGTCTCAGGTTTGGTGTAAGCATTGAGATATCACATCTCTGCTATCAGAAGGGTCTCAGGATATGAATGGGAAGGACTGAGATATCACATCTCATGCTATAGGGAGGGTCTCAGTTTTGATATTAGAAGCATTGAGATATCACATCTCATGCTATCGGAAGGATCTCAGGATTGGAATGGGAAGGAGTTGGATATCACATCTCAAGCTATCTCAGGATTGGAATGGGAAGGAGTTTGATATCACTTCTCAAGCTATAGGAAGGATCTCAGGTTTGGAAGGGGAAGGATTTGGATCTCACATCCCATGTTTTAGGACGGGTCTCAGGTTTGGTATTAGAAACATTGAGATATCACATCTCATGGTATAGGAAGGGTCTCAGGATTGGAATGGGAAGGATTTGGCAATCATATCTCTTGCTATAGGAAGGGTCTCATGTTTTTTTCATAGAAACATAGAGATATCACATATCATGGTATAGGAAGGGTTTCAGGATTGGAATGCGAAGGATTAGGATATCATATCTCATGCTAAAGGAAGGGTCTCAGGTTTGGAAGGGGAAGGAGTTGGATATCACATCTCATGCTAAAGGAAGGGTCTCAGGTTTGATAGAAGCATTGAGATATTACATCTCATGCTATAGGAAGGGTCTCAGGTTTGGTATAAGCATTGAAATATCACATCTCTGCTATCGGAAGGGTCTCAGGATTGGAATGGGAAGGAGTTGGATATCAGATCTCATGCTAAAGGAAGCGTCTCAGGTTTGATAGAAGCAATGAGATATCACATCTCATGCTATAGGAAGGGTCTCAGGTTTGGTGTAAGCATTGAGATATCACATCTCTGCTATCGGAAGGGTCTCAGGATAGGAATGGGAAGGACTTAGATATCACATCTCATGCTATAGGGAGGGTCTCAGTTTTGATATTAGAAGCATTGAGATATCACATCTCATGCTATCGGAAGGGTCTCAGGATTGGAATGGGAAGGAGTTGGATATCACATCTCAAGCTATCTCAGGATTGGAATGGGAAGGAGTTTGATATCACTTCTCAAGCTATAAGAAGGGTCTCAGGTTTGGAAGGGGAAGGATTTGGATCTCACATCTCATGTTTTAGGACGGGTCTCAGGTTTGGTATTAGAAACATTGAGATATCACATCTCATGGTATAGGAAGGGTCTCAGGATTGGAATGGGAAGGAGTTGGATATCACATCTCATGCCATAGGAAGGGTCTCAGGTTTGGTATAAGCATTGAGATATCACATCTCTGCTATTGGAAGGGTCCCAGGATAGGAATGGGAACGACTTAGATATCACATCTCATGCTATAGGTATGGTCTAAGTTTTGATATTAGAAGCATTGAGATATCACATCTCATGCTATCAGAAGGGTCTCAGGATTGGAATGTGAAGGATTTGGATATCACATCTCATGCTAAAGGAAGGGTCTCAGGTTTGACAGAAGCATTGAGATATCACATCTCATGCTATAGGAAGGGTCTCAGGATTGGAATGGGAAGGATTTGGATATCACATCTCATGCCGTAGGAAGGGTCTCAGGTTTGGTATAAGCATTGAGATATCACATCTCTGCTATCGGAAGGGTCTCAGGATTGGATTGGGAAGGAGTTGGATATCTCTTCTCATGCTATAGGAAGGATCTTAGGTTGGAATGGGAAGGAGTAGGATATCACATCTCATGTTATAGGTAGGGTCTCAGGATTGGAATGGGAAGGATTTAGATATCAAATCTCTTGCTAAAGGAAGGGTCTCAGGTTTGGAAGGGGAATGATTTGGATATCATATCTCATGTTATAGGGCGGGTCCCAGGTTTGGTATTAGAAGCATTGAGATATCACATCTCATGGTATAGGAAGGGTCTCAGGATTGGAATGGGAAGGAGTTGGATATCACATCTCATCCAATAGGAAGGGTCTCAGGTTTGGAATGGGAAATAATTGGATATCACATCTCATGTTATAGGAAGGATCTCAGGATTGGAATGGGAAGGATTTGGATATCACATCTCTTGCTATAGGAAGGGTCTCAGGATTGGAATGGGAAGGAGTTTGATATCCCTTCTCATGCTATAGGAAGAGTCTCAGGTTGGAATGGGAAGGAGTTGGATATCACATCTCATGTTATAGGAAGGGTCTCAGGATTGGAATGGGAAGGATTTGGATATCACATCTCTTGCTATAGGAAGGGTCTCAGGTTTTTTATTAGAAACATTGAGATATCACATCTCATGCTATAGGAAGGGTTTCAGGATTGGAATGGGAATGATTTGGATATCACATCTTATGCTAAAGGAAGGGTCTCAGGTTTGGAAGGGGAAGGATTTGGATATCACATCTCATGTCATAGGACGGGTCCCAGGTTTGGTATTAGAAGCATTGAGATATCACAACTCATGCTATAGGAAGGGTCTCAGGATTGGAATGGGAAGGAGTTGGATATCACATCTCATGCTAAAGGAAGGGTCTCAGGTTTGATAGAAGTATTGAGATATCACATCTCATGCTATAGGAAGTGTCTCAGGATTGGAATATGAAGGAGTTGGATATCCCATCTCATGCCATAGTAAGGGTCTCAGATTTGGTATAAGCATTGAGATATCATATCTCTGCTATCGGAAGGGTCTCAGGATAGGAATGGGGAGGACTTAGATATCACATCTCATGCTATAGGGAGGGTCTCAGTTTTGATTTTAGAAGCATTGAGATATCACATCTCATGCTATCGGAAGGGTCTCAGGATTGGAATGCGAAGAAGTTGGATATCACATCTCAAGCTATCTCAGTTTTGGAATGGGAAGGAGTTTCAAATCACATCTCAAGCTATCGGAAGGGTCTCAGGTTTGGAAGGGGAAGGATTTGGATCTCACATCTCATGTATTAGGACGGGTCTCAGGTTTGGTATTGGAAGCATTGAGATATCACATCTCATGTTATAGGAAGGGTCCCAGGATTGGAATGGGAAGGAGTTGGATATCACATCTCAAGCTATCTCAGGATTGGAATGGGAAGGAGTTTGATATCACATCTCAAGCTATAGGAAGGGTCTCAGGATTGGAAAGCGAAGGATTTGGATTTCACATCTCATGTTGTAGGATGGTTCTCATGTTTGGTTTTAGAAGCATTGAGATATCACATCTCGTGCTATCGGAAGGGTCTCAGGTTTGGAAACGGAAGGATTTGGATTTCACATATGTTATAGGATGGTTCACAGGTTTGGTTTTAGAAGCATTAAGATATCACATCTCATGCTATAGGAAGGGTCTCAGGTTTGGAATGGGAATGAGTTGGATACACATCTCATGTTATAGGAAGGATCTCAGGTTTGGTATTAGAAGCATTGAGATATCACATATCATGCTATAGGAAAGGTCTCAGGATTGGAATGGGAAGGAGTTGGATATCACATCTCATGCTAAAGGAAAGGTCTCAGGTTTGGAAGAGGAAGGATTTGGATCTCACATCTCATGTTTTAGGACGGGTCTTAGGTTTGGTATTAGAAGCATTGAGATATCACATCTCATGGTATAATAAGTGTCTCAGGATTGGAATGGGAAGGAGTTGGATATCACATCTCATGCTATAGGAAGGGTCTCGGGTTTGGAACTGGAAGGAGTCGGATATCACATCTCATGGTATAGGAAGGGTCTCAGGTTTGGTATAAGCATTGAGATATCACATCTCTGCTATCGGAAGTGTCTCAGGATTGGAATGGGAAGGAGTTGGATATCACATCTCATGCTATAGGAAGGGTCTCAGGTTTGGTATAAGCATTGAGATATCACATCTCATGCTATAGGAAGGGTCTCAGGATTGGAATGGGAAGGAGTTGTATATGACATCTCCTGTATAGGAAGGGTCTCAGGTTTGGTATAAGCATTGAGATATCACATCTCTGCTATCGGAAGGGTCTCAGGATTGGAATGGGAAGAAGTTGGATATCCCATCTCATGTTATAGGGAGGGTCTCAGGTTTGGTATTAGAAGCATTGAGATATCCCATCTCATGCTATAGGAAGGGTCTCAGGATTGGAATGGGAAGGAGTTGGATATCACATCTCATGCTATACGAAGGGTCTCAGGTTTGGTATAAGCATTGAGATATCACATCTCATGCTATAGGAAGGGTCTCAGGATTGGAATGGGAAGGAGTTGGATATCACATCTCATGCTATAGGAAGGGTCTCAGGTTTGGTATAAGCATTAAGATATCACATCTCATGCTATAGGAAGAGTCTCAGGATTGGAATGGGAAGGTTTTGTATATGACATCTCATGCCATAGGAAGGGTCTCAGGTTTGGTATAAGCATTGAGATATCACATCTCTGCTATCGGAAGGGTCTCAGGATTGGAATGGGAAGGAGTTGGATATCCCATAACATGTTATAGGAAGGGTCTCAGGTTTGGTATTAGAAGCATTGAGGTATCACATCTCATGCTATCGGAAGGGTCTCCGGATTGGAATGGGAAGGAGTTGGATATCACATCTCATGCTAAAGGAAGGGTCTCAGGTTTGATATTAGAAGCATTGAGATATCACATCTCATGCTATCGGAAGGGTCTCAGGATTGGAATGGGAAGGAGCTGGATATCACATCTCATGCTAAAGGAAGGGTCTCAGGCTTGGAAGGGGAAGGATTTGGATATCCCATCTCATGCTATAGGAAGGGTCTCAGGTTTGGTATTAGAAGCATTGAAATATCACATCTCATGCTATAGGAAGGGTCTCAGGATTGGAATGGGAAGGAGTTGGATATCACATCTCATGCTATAGGAAGGGTCTCAGGTTTGGTATAAGCATTGAGATATCACATCTCATGCTATAGGAAGGGTCTCAGGCTTGGAAGGGGAAGGATTTGGATATTACATCTCATGTTATAGGACGGGTCTCAGGTTAAGTATTAGAAGCATTGAGGTATCACATCTCATGGTATAGGAAGGGTCTCAGGATTGGAATGGGAAGGAGTTTGATATCACATCTCATGCTATCGGAAGGGTCTCAGGATTGGATTGGGAAGGAGTTGGATATCACATCTCATGCTATAGGAAGTGTCTCAGGATTGGAATATGAAGGAGTTGGATATCCCATCTCATGCCATAGTAAGGGTCTCAGATTTGGTATAAGCATTGAGATATCATATCTCTGCTATCGGAAGGGTCTCAGGATAGGAATGGGGAGGACTTAGATATCACATCTCATGCTATAGGGAGGGTCTCAGTTTTGATATTAGAAGCATTGAGATATCACATCTCATGCTATCGGAAGGGTCTCAGGATTGGAATGCGAAGAAGTTGGATATCACATCTCAAGCTATCTCAGGTTTGGAATGGGAAGGAGTTTCAAATCACATCTCAAGCTATCGGAAGGGTCTCAGGTTTGGAAGGGGAAGGATTTGGATCTCACATCTCATGTATTAGGACGGGTCTCAGGTTTGGTATTGGAAGCATTGAGATATCACATCTCATGTTATAGGAAGGGTCCCAGGATTGGAATGGGAAGGAGTTGGATATCACATCTCAAGCTATCTCAGGATTGGAATGGGAAGGAGTTTGATATCACATCTCAAGCTATAGGAAGGGTCTCAGGATTGGAAAGGGAAGGATTTGGTTTTCACATCTCATGTTGTAGGATGGTTCTCATGTTTGGTTTTAGAAGCATTGAGATATCACATCTCGTGCTATCGGAAGGGTCTCAGGTTTGGAAAGGGAAGGATTTGGATTTCACATATGTTATAGGATGGTTCTCAGGTTTGGTTTTAGAAGCATTAAGATATCACATCTCATGCTATAGGAAGGGTCTCAGGTTTGGAATGGGAAGGAGTTGGATACACATCTCATGTTATAGGAAGGATCTCAGGTTTGGTATTAGAAGCATTGAGATATCACATATCATGCTATAGGAAAGGTCTCAGGATTGGAATGGGAAGGAGTTGGATATCACATCTCATGCTAAAGGAAAGGTCTCAGGTTTGGAAGAGGAAGGATTTGGATCTCACATCTCATGTTTTAGGACGGGTCTTAGGTTTGGTATTAGAAGCATTGAGATATCACATCTCATGGTATAATAAGTGTCTCAGGATTGGAATGGGAAGGAGTTGGATATCACATCTCATGCTATAGGAAGGGTCTCGGGTTTGGAACTGGAAGGAGTCGGATATCACATCTCATGGTATAGGAAGGGTCTCAGGTTTGGTGTAAGCATTGAGATATCACATCTCTGCTATCGGAAGTGTCTCAGGATTGGAATGGGAAGGAGTTGGATATCACATCTCATGCTATAGGAAGGGTCTCAGGTTTGGTATAAGCATTGAGATATCACATCTCATGCTATAGGAAGGGTCTCAGGATTGGAATGGGAAGGAGTTGTATATGACATCTCCTGCCATAGGAAGGGTCTCAGGTTTGGCATAAGCATTGAGATATCACATCTCTGCTATCGGAAGGGTCTCAGGATTGGAATGGGAAGAAGTTGGATATCCCATCTCATGTTATAGGGAGGGTCTCAGGTTTGGTATTAGAAGCATTGAGATATCCCATCTCATGCTATAGGAAGGGTCTCAGGATTGGAATGGGAAGGAGTTGGATATCACATCTCATGCTATACGAAGGGTCTCAGGTTTGGTATAAGCATTAAGATATCACATCTCATGCTATAGGAAGAGTCTCAGGATTGGAATGGGAAGGTTTTGTATATGACATCTCATGCCATAGGAAGGGTCTCAGGTTTGGTATAAGCATTGAGATATCACATCTCTGCTATCGGAAGGGTCTCAGGATTGGAATGGGAAGGAGTTGGATATCCCATAACATGTTATAGGAAGGGTCTCAGGTTTGGTATTAGAAGCATTGAGGTATCACATCTCATGCTATCGGAAGGGTCTCCGGATTGGAATGGGAAGGAGTTGGATATCACATCTCATGCTAAAGGAAGGGTCTCAGGTTTGATATTAGAAGCATTGAGATATCACATCTCATGCTATCGGAAGGGTCTCAGGATTGGAATGGGAAGGAGCTGGATATCACATCTCATGCTAAAGGAAGGGTCTCAGGCTTGGAAGGGGAAGGATTTGGATATCCCATCTCATGCTATAGGAAGGGTCTCAGGTTTGGTATTAGAAGCATTGAAATATCACATCTCATGCTATAGGAAGGGTCTCAGGATTGGAATGGGAAGGAGTTGGATATCACATCTCATGCTATAGGAAGGGTCTCAGGTTTGGTATAAGCATTGAGATATCACATCTCATGCTATAGGAAGGGTCTCAGGCTTGGAAGGGGAAGGATTTGGATATTACATCTCATGTTATAGGACGGGTCTCAGGTTAAGTATTAGAAGCATTGAGGTATCACATCTCATGGTATAGGAAGGGTCTCAGGATTGGAATGGGAAGGAGTTTGATATCACATCTCATGCTATCGGAAGGGTCTCAGGATTGGATTGGGAAGGAGTTGGATATCACATCTCATGCTATAGGAAGGGTCTCAGGTTTGGTATAAGCATTGAGATATCACATCTCATGCTATAGGAAGGGTCTCAGGATTGGAATGAGAAGGAGTTGGATATCACATCTCATGCTATAGGAAGGGTCTCAGGTTTGGTATAAGCATTGGGATATCACATCTCATGGTATAGGAAGGGTCTCAGGATTGGAATGGGAAGGAGTTTGATATCACATCTCATGCTATCGGAAGGGTCTCAGGATTGGATTGGGAAGGAGTTGGATATCACATCTCATGCTATAGGAAGGGTCTCGGGTTTGGTATAAGCATTGAGATATCACATCTCATGCTATAGGAAGGGTCTCAGGATTGGAATGGGAAGGAGTTGGATATCACATCTCATGCTATAGGAAGGGTCTCAGGTTTGGTATAAGCATTGAGATATCACATCTCATGCTATAGGAAGGGTCTCAGGATTGGAATGGGAAGGAGTTGGATATCACATCTCATGCTATAGGAAGGGTCTCAGGTTTGGTATAAGCATTGAGATATCACATCTCTGCTATCGGAAGGGTCTCAGGATTGGAATGGGAAGGAGTTGGATATCCCATCTCATGTTATAGGAAGGATCTCAGGTTTGGTATTAGAAGCATTGAGACATCACATCTCATGCTATAGGAAGGGTCTCAGGATTGGAATGGGAAGGAGTTGGATATCACATCTCATGCTATAGGAAGGGTCTCAGGTTTGGTATAAGCATTGAGATATCACATCTCTGCTATCGGAAGGGTCTCAGGATTGGAATGGGAAGGAGTTGGATATCCCATCTCATGCTATAGGAAGGGTCTCAAGTTTGGTATTAGAAGCATTGAGATATCACATCTCATGCTATAGGAAGGGTCTCAGGATTGGAATGGGAAGGAGTTGGATTTCACATCTCATGCTATAGGAAGGGTCTCAGGTTTGGTATAAGCATTGAGATATCACATCTCATGCTATAGGAAGGGTCTCAGGATTGGAATGGGAAGGAGTTGGATATCACATCTCATGTTATAGGAAGGATCTCAGGTTTGGTATTAGAAGCTTTGAGACATCACATCTCATGCTATATGAAGGTTCTCAGGATTGGAATGGGAAGGACTTGGATATCACATCTCATGCTATAGGGACGGTCTCAGGTTTGATAGTAGAAGCATTGAGATATCACATCTCATGCTATAGGAAGAGTCTCAGGATTGGAATGGGAAGGAGTTGGATATCACAACTCATGCTATAGGAAGGGTCTCAGGTTTGGTATAAGCATTGAGATATCAAATCTCATGCTATAGGAAGGGTCTCAGGATTGGAATGGGAAGGAGTTGGATATCACATCTCATGCTATAGGAAGGGTCTCAGGTTTGGTATAAGCATTGAGATATCACATCTCATGCTATAGGAAGAGTCTAAGGATTGGAATGGGAAGGAGTTGTATATGACATCTCATGCCATAGGAAGGGTCTCAGGTTTGGTATAATCATTGAGATATCACATCTCTGCTATCGGAAGGGTCTCAGGATTGGAATGGGAAGGAGTTGGATATCCCATAACATGTTATAGGAAGGGTCTCAGGTTTGGTATTAGAAGCATTGAGGTATCACATCTCATGCTATCGGAAGGGTCTCCGGATTGGAATGGGAAGGAGTTGGATATCACATCTCATGCTAAAGGAAGGGTCTCAGGTTTGATATTAGAAGCATTGAGATATCACATCTCATGCTTTCGGAAGGGTCTCATGATTGGAATGGGAAGGAGTTGGATATCACATCTCATGCTAAAGGAAGGGTCTCAGGCTTGGAAGGGGAAGGATTTGGATATCCCATCTCATGCTATAGGAAGGGTCTCAGGTTTGGTATTAGAAGCATTGAGATATCACATCTCATGCTATAGGAAGGGTCTCAGGATTGGAATGGGAAGGAGTTGGATATCACATCTCATGCCATAGGAAGGGTCTCAGGTTTGGTATAAGCATTGAGATATCACATCTCATGCTATAGGAAGGGTCTCAGGCTTGGAAGGGGAAGGATCTGGATATTACATCTCATGTTATAGGACGGGTCTCAGGTTTAGTATTAGAAGCATTGAGATATCACATCTCATGGTATAGGAAGGGTCTCAGGATTGGAATGGGAAGGAGTTTGATATCACATCTCATGCTATCGGAAGGGTCTCAGGATTGGATTGGGAAGGAGTTGGATATCACATCTCATGCTATAGGAAGGGTCTCAGGTTTGGTATAAGCATTGAGATATCACATCTCATGCTATAGGAAGGGTCTCAGGATTGGAATGGGAAGGAGTTGGATATCACATCTCATGCTATAGGAAGGGTCTCAGGTTTGGTATAAGCATTGAGATATCACATCTCATGCTATAGGATGGGTCTCAGGATTGGAATGGGAAGGAGTTGGATATCACATCTCATGTTATAGGAAGGATCTCAGGTTTGGTATTAGAAGCATTGAGACATCACATCTCATGCTATAGGAAGGGTCTCAGGATTGGAATGGGAAGGAGTTGGATATCACATCTCATGCTATAGGAAGGGTCTCAGGATTGGTATAAGCATTGAGATATCACATCTCATGCTATCGGAAGGGTCTCAGGATTGGATTGGGAAGGAGTTGGATATCCCATCTCATGCTATAGGAAGGGTCTCAGGTTTGGTATTAGAAGCATTGAGATATCACATCTCATGCTATTGGAAGGGTCTCAGGATTGGAATGGGAAGGAGTTGGATTTCACATCTCATGCTATAGGAAGGGTCTCAGGTTTGGTATAAGCATTGAGATATCACATCTCATGCTATAGGAATGGTCTCAGGATTGGAATGGGAAGGAGTTGGATATCACATCTCATGTTATAGGAAGGATCTCAGGTTTGGTATTAGAAGCTTTGAGACATCACATCTCATGCTATAGGAAGGGTCTCAGGATTGGAATGGGAAGGACTTGGATATCACATCTCATGCTATAGGAAGGGTCTCAGGTTTGGTATAAGCATTGAGATATCACATCTCATGCTATAGGAATGGTCTCAGGATTGGAATGGGAAGGAGTTGGATATCACATCTCATGTTATAGGAAGGATCTCAGGTTTGGTATTAGAAGCTTTGAGACATCACATCTCGTGCTATAGGAAGGGTCTCAGGATTGGAATGGAAGGACTTGGATATCACATCTCATGCTATAGGGAGGGTCTCAGGTTTGATAGTAGAAGCATTGAGATATCACATCTCATGCTATTGGAAGGGTCTCAGGATTGGAATGGGAAGGAGTTGGATATCACATCTCATGCTAAAGGAAGGGTCTCGGGTTTGGAAGGGGAAGGATTTGGATATTACATCTCATGTTATAGGACGGGTCTCAGGTTTAGTATTAGAGGCATTGAGATATCACATCTCATGGTATAGGAAGGGTCTCAGGATTGGAATGGGAAGGAGTTTGATATCACATCTCATGCCATAGGAAGGGTCTCAGGTTTGGTAGAAGCATTGAGATATCACATCTCATGCTATCGGAAGGGTCTCAGGATTGGATTGGGAAGGAGTTGGATATTGCATCTCATGCTATAGGAAGGGTCTCAGGTTTGGTATTAGAAGCATTGAGATATCACATCTCATGCTATAGGAAGGGTCTCAGGATTGGAATGGAAAGGAGTTGGATATCACATCTCATGCTATAGGAAGGGTCTCAGGTTTGGTATAAGCATTGAAATATCACATCTCATGCTATAGGAAGGGTCTCAGGATTGGAATGGGAAGGAGTTGGATATCACATCTCATGTTATAGGAAGGATCTCAGGTTTGGTATTAGAAGCATTGAGACATCACATCTCATGCTATAGGAAGGGTCTCAGGATTGGAATGGGAAGGAGTTGGATATCAAATCTCATGCTATAGGAAGGGTCTCAGGTTTGGAATGGGAAGAAGTTGGATATGACATCTCATGCCATAGGAAGGGTCTCAGGTTTGGTATAAGCAATGAGATATCATATCTCTGCTATAGGAAGGGTCTCAGGATTGGAATGGGAAGGACTTGGATATCACATCTCATGCTATAGGGAGGGTCTCAAGTTTGATATTAGAAGCTCCAATCCTGAGACCAATGTGATATCTCAATGCTTATACCATACCTGAGACCCTTCCTATGGCATGAGATGTGATATCCAACTCCTTCCCATTCCAATCCTGAGACCCTTCCTATAGCATGAGATGTGATATCTCAATGCTTCTACCAAAACTGAGACCCTTCCTTTAGCATGAGATGTGATATCCAACTCCTTCCCATTCCAATCTTGAGACCCTTCCTATAGCATGAGATGTGATATCTCAATGCTTCTAATATCAAACCTGAGATCCTTCCTATAACATGAGATGTGATATCCAAATCCTTCCACTTCCAAACCTGAGACCCTCCCTTTAGCATGAGATGTGATATCCGACTCCTTCCCATTCCAATCCTGAGACCCTTCGGATAGCATGAGATGTGATATCTCAATGCTTCTAATAACAAACCTGAGATCCTTCCGATAGCATGAGATGTGATATCTCAATGCTTCTAATACCAAACCTGAGATCTTCCTATAACATGAGATGTGATATCCAAATCCTTCCACTTCCAAACCTGAGACCCTCACTTTAGCATGAGATGTGATATCCGACTCCTTCCCATTCCAATCCTGAAACCCTTCTGATAGCATGAGATGTGATATCTCAATGCTTCTAATACCAAACCTGAGATCCTTCCGATAGCATGAGATGTGATATCTCAATGCTTCTAATACCAAACCTGAGATCTTCCTATAACATGAGATGTGATATCCAAATCCTTCCACTTCCAAACCTGAGACCCTCCCTTTAGCATGAGATGTGATATCCGACTCCTTCCCATTCCAATCCTGAGACCCTTCTGATAGCATGAGATGTGATATCTCAATGCTTCTAATACCAAACCTGAGATCCTTCCGATAGCATGAGATGTGATATCTCAATGCTTCTAATACCAAACCTGAGATCCTTCCTATAGCATGTGATGTGATATCCAACTCCTTCCCATTGCAAACCTGAGACCCTTCCGATAGCAGAGATGTGATATCTCAATGCTTATACCAAATCTGAGACCCTTCCTATAGCATGAGATGTGATATCTCAATGCTTCTATCAAACCTGAGACCCTTCCATTAGCATGAAATGTGATATTCACTCCTTCCCATTCCAATCCTGAGACCCTTCCTATAGCATGAGATGTAATATCTCAATGCTTCTATCAAACCTGAGACCCTTCCTTTAGCATGAGATGTGATATCCAACTCCTTCCCCTTCCAAACCTGAGACCCTTCCTTTAGCATGAGATGTGATATCCAAATCCTTCCCATTCCAATCCTGAAACCCTTCCTATACCATGAGATGTGATATCTCTATGTTTCTAATAAAAAACACGAGGCCCTTCCTATAGCAAGAGATATGATATCCAAATCCTTCCCATTCCAATCCTGAGACCCTTCCTATAACATGAGATGTGATATCCAACTCGGAATGGGAAGGAGTTGGATATCCGATAACATGTTATAGGAAGGGTCTCAGGTTTGGTATTAGAAGCATTGAGGTATCATATCTCATGCTATCGGAAGGGTCTCCCGATTGGAATGGGAAGGAGTTGGATATCACATCTCATGCTAAAGGAAGGGTCTCAGGTTTGATATTAGAAGCATTGAGATATCACATCTCATGCTATCGGAAGGGTCTCAGGATTGGAATGGGAAGGAGTTGGATATCACATCTCATGCTAAAGGAACGGTCTCAGGCTTGGAAGGGGAAGGATTTGGATATCCCATCTCATGCTATAGGAAGGGTCTCAGGTTTGGCATTAGAAGCATTGAGATATCACATCTCATGCTATAGGAAGGGTCTCAGGATTGGAATGGGAAGGAGTTGGATATCACATCTCATGCTATAGGAAGGGTCTCAGGTTTGGTATAAGCATTGAGATATCACATCTCATGCTATAGGAAGGGTCTCAGGCTTGGAAGGGGAAGGATTTGGATAATACATCTCATGTTAAAGGACGGGTCTCAGGTTTAGTATTAGAAGCATTGAGATATCACATCTCATGGTATAGGAAGGGTCTCAGGATTGGAATGGGAAGGAGTTTGATATCACATCTCAAGCTATAGGAAGGGTCTCAGGATTGGAAAGGGAAGGATTTGGATTTCACATCTCATGTTGTAGGATGGTTCTCATGTTTGGTTTTAGAAGCATTGAGATATCACATCTCGTGCTATCGGAAGGGTCTCAGGTTTGGAAAGGGAAGGATTTGGATTTCACATATGTTATAGGATGGTTCACAGGTTTGGTTTTAGAAGCATTAAGATATCACATCTCATGCTATAGGAAGGGTCTCAGGTTTGGAATGGGAAGGAGTTGGATACACATCTCATGTTATAGGAAGGATCTCAGGTTTGGTATTAGAAGCATTGAGATATCACATATCATGCTATAGGAAAGGTCTCAGGATTGGAATGGGAAGGAGTTGGATATCACATCTCATGCTAAAGGAAAGGTCTCAGGTTTGGAAGAGGAAGGATTTGGATCTCACATCTCATGTTTTAGGACGGGTCTTAGGTTTGGTATTAGAAGCATTGAGATATCACATCTCATGGTATAATAAGTGTCTCAGGATTGGAATGGGAAGGAGTTGGATATCACATCTCATGCTATAGGAAGGGTCTCGGGTTTGGAACTGGAAGGAGTCGGATATCACATCTCATGGTATAGGAAGGGTCTCAGGTTTGGTATAAGCATTGAGATATCACATCTCTGCTATCGGAAGTGTCTCAGGATTGGAATGGGAAGGAGTTGGATATCACATCTCATGCTATAGGAAGGGTCTTCTCAGGTTTGGTATAAGCATTGAGATATCACATCTCATGCTATAGGAAGGGTCTCAGGATTGGAATGGGAAGGAGTTGTATATGACATCTCCTGCCATAGGAAGGGTCTCAGGTTTGGTATAAGCATTGAGATATCACATCTCTGCTATCGGAAGGGTCTCAGGATTGGAATGGGAAGAAGTTGGATATCCCATCTCATGTTATAAGAAGGGTCTCAGGTTTGGTATTAGAAGCATTGAGATATCCCATCTCATGCTATAGGAAGGGTCTCAGGTTGGAATGGGAAGGAGTTGGATATCACATCTCATGTTATAGGAAGATTCTCAGGATTGGAATGGGAAGGATTTGGATATCACATCTCTTGCTATAGGAAGGGTCTCAGGTTTTTTATTAGAAACATTGAGATATCACATCTCATGCTATAGGAAGGGTTTCAGGATTGGAATGGGAAGGATTTGGATATCACATCTTATGCTAAAGCAAGGGTCTCAGGTTTGGAAGGGGAAGGATTTGGATATCACATCTCATGTTATAGGACGGGTCCCAGGTTTGGTATTAGAAGCATTGAGATATCACAACTCATGCTATAGGAAGGGTCTCAGGATTGGAATGGGAAGGAGTTGGATATCACATCTCATGCTAAAGGAAGGGTCTCAGGTTTGATAGAAGTATTGAGATATCACATCTCATGCTATAGGAAGTGTCTCAGGATTGGAATATGAAGGAGTTTGATATCCCTTCTCATGCTATAGGAAGAGTCTCAGGTTGGAATGGGAAGGAGTTGGATATCACATCTCATGTTATAGGAAGGGTCTCAGGATTGGAATGGGAAGGATTTGGATATAACATCTCTTGCTATAGGAAGGGTCTCAGGTTTTTTATTAGAAACATTGAGATATCACATCTCATGCTATAGGAAGGGTTTCAGGATTGGAATGGGAAGGATTTGGATATCACATCTTATGCTAAAGGAAGGGTCTCAGGTTTGGAAGGGGAAGGATTTGGATATCACATCTCATGTTATAGGACAGGTCCCAGGTTTGGTATTAGAAGCATTGAGATATCACAACTCATGCTATAGGAAGGGTCTCAGGATTGGAATGGGAAGGAGTTGGATATCACATCTCATGCTAAAGGAAGGGTCTCAGGTTTGATAGAAGTATTGAGATATCACATCTCATGCTATAGGAAGTGTCTCAGGATTGGAATATGAAGGAGTTGGATATCCCATCTCATGCCATAGTAAGGGTCTCAGATTTGGTATAAGCATTGAGATATCATATCTCTGCTATCGGAAGGGTCTCAGGATAGGAATGGGGAGGACTTAGATATCACATCTCATGCTATAGGGAGGGTCTCAGTTTTGATATTAGAAGCATTGAGATATCACATCTCATGCTATCGGAAGGGTCTCAGGATTGGAATGCGAAGAAGTTGGATATCACATCTCAAGCTATCTCAGGTTTGGAATGGGAAGGAGTTTCAAATCACATCTCAAGCTATCGGAAGGGTCTCAGGTTTGGAAGGGGAAGGATTTGGATCTCACATCTCATGTATTAGGACGGGTCTCAGGTTTGGTATTGGAAGCATTGAGATATCACATCTCATGTTATAGGAAGGGTCCCAGGATTGGAATGGGAAGGAGTTGGATATCACATCTCAAGCTATCTCAGGATTGGATTGGGAAGGAGTTTGATATCACATCTCAAGCTATAGGAAGGGTCTCAGGATTGGAAAGGGAAGGATTTGGATTTCACATCTCATGTTGTAGGATGGTTCTCATGTTTGGTTTTAGAAGCATTGAGATATCACATCTCATGCTATCGGAAGGGTCTCAGGTTTGGAAAGGAAAGGATTTGGATTTCACATATGTTATAGGATGGTTCTCAGGTTTGGTTTTAGAAGCATTAAGATATCACATCTCATGCTATAGGAAGGGTCTCAGGTTTGGAATGGGAAGGAGTTGGATACACATCTCATGTTATAGGAAGGATCTCAGGTTTGGTATTAGAAGCATTGAGATATCACATATCATGCTATAGGAAAGGTCTCAGGATTGGAATGGGAAGGAGTTGGATATCACATCTCATGTTAAAGGAAAGGTCTCAGGTTTGGAAGAGGAAGGATTTGGATCTCACATCTCATGTTTTAGGACGGGTCTTAGGTTTGGTATTAGAAGCATTGAGATATCACATCTCATGGTATAATAAGTGTCTCAGGATTGGAATGGGAAGGAGTTGGATATCACATCTCATGCTATAGGAAGGGTCTCGGGTTTGGAACTGGAAGGAGTCGGATATCACATCTCATGGTATAGGAAGGGTCTCAGGTTTGGTGTAAGCATTGAGATATCACATCTCTGCTATCGGAAGTGTCTCAGGATTGGAATGGGAAGGAGTTGGATATCACATCTCATGCTATAGGAAGGGTCTCAGGTTTGGTATAAGCATTGAGATATCACATCTCATGCTATAGGAAGGGTCTCAGGATTGGAATGGGAAGGAGTTGTATATGACATCTCCTGCCATAGGAAGGGTCTCAGGTTTGGTATAAGCATTGAGATATCACATCTCTGCTATCGGAAGGGTCTCAGGATTGGAATGGGAAGAAGTTGGATATCCCATCTCATGTTATAGGCAGGGTCTCAGGTTTGGTATTAGAAGCATTGAGATATCCCATCTCATGCTATAGGAAGGGTCTCAGGATTGGAATGGGAAGGAGTTGGATATCACATCTCATGCTATAGGAAGGGTCTCAGGTTTGGTATAAGCATTGAGATATCACATCTCATGCTATAGGAAGGGTCTCAGGATTGGAATGGGAAGGAGTTGGATATCACATCTCATGCTATAGGAAGGGTCTCAGGTTTGGTATAAGCATTAAGATATCACATCTCATACTATAGGAAGAGTCTCAGGATTGGAATGGGAAGGTTTTGTATATGACATCTCATGCCATAGGAAGGGTCTCAGGTTTGGTATAAGCATTGAGATATCACATCTCTGCTATCGGAAGGGTCTCAGGATTGGAATGGGAAGGAGTTGGATATCCCATAACATGTTATAGGAAGGGTCTCAGGTTTGGTATTAGAAGCATTGAGGTATCACATCTCATGCTATCGGAAGGGTCTCCGGATTGGAATGGGAAGGAGTTGGATATCACATCTCATGCTAAAGGAAGGGTCTCAGGTTTGATATTAGAAGCATTGAGATATCACATCTCATGCTATCGGAAGGGTCTCAGGATTGGAATGGGAAGGAGCTGGATATCACATCTCATGCTAAAGGAAGGGTCTCAGGCTTGGAAGGGGAAGGATTTGGATATCCCATCTCATGCTATAGGAAGGGTCTCAGGTTTGGTATTAGAAGCATTGAAATATCACATCTCATGCTATAGGAAGGGTCTCAGGATTGGAATGGGAAGGAGTTGGATATCACATCTCATGCTATAGGAAGGGTCTCAGGTTTGGTATAAGCATTGAGATATCACATCTCATGCTATAGGAAGGGTCTCAGGCTTGGAAGGGGAAGGATTTGGATATTAAATCTCATGTTATAGGACGGGTCTCAGGTTAAGTATTAGAAGCATTGAGGTATCACATCTCATGGTATAGGAAGGGTCTCAGGATTGGAATGGGAAGGAGTTTGATATCACATCTCATGCTATCGGAAGGGTCTCAGGATTGGATTGGGAAGGAGTTGGATATCACATCTCATGCTATAGGAAGGGTCACAGGTTTGGTATAAGCATTGAGATATCACATCTCATGCTATAGGAAGGGTCTCAGGATTGGAATGGGAAGGAGTTGGATATCACATCTCATGCTATAGGAAGGGTCTCAGGTTTGGTATAAGCATTGAGATATCACATCTCATGGTATAGGAAGGGTCTCAGGATTGGAATGGGAAGGAGTTTGATATCACATCTCATGCTATCGGAAGGGTCTCAGTATTGGATTGGGAAGGAGTTGGATATCACATCTCATGCTATAGGAAGGGTCTCGGGTTTGGTATAAGCATTGAGATATCACATCTCATGCTATAGTAAGGGTCTCAGGATTGGAATGGGAAGGAGTTGGATATGTCATCTCATGCTATAGGAAGGGTCTCAGGTTTGGTATAAGCATTGAGATATCACATCTCATGCTATAGGAAGGGTCTCAGGATTGGAATGGGAAGGAGTTGGATATCACATCTCATGCTATAGGAAGGGTCTCAGGTTTGGTATAAGCATTGAGATATCACATCTCTGCTATCGGAAGGGTCTCAGGATTGGAATGGGAAGGAGTTGGATATCCCATCTCATGTTATAGGAAGGATCTCAGGTTTGGTATTAGAAGCATTGAGACATCACATCTCATGCTATAGGAAGGGTCTCAGGATTGGAATGGGAAGGAGTTGGATATCACATCTCATGCTATAGGAAGGGTCTCAGGTTTGGTATAAGCATTGAGATATCACATCTCATGCTATAGGAAGGGTCTCAGGCTTGGAAGGGGAAGGATCTGGATATTACATCTCATGTTATACGACGGGTCTCAGGTTTAGTATTAGAAGCATTGAGATATCACATCTCATGGTATAGGAAGGGTCTCAGGATTGGAATGGGAAGGAGTTTGATATCACATCTCATGCTATCGGAAGGGTCTCAGGATTGGTATAAGCATTGAGATATCACATCTCATGCTATCGGAAGGGTCTCAGGATTGGATTGGGAAGGAGTTGGATATCCCATCTCATGCTATAGGAAGGGTCTCAGGTTTGGTATTAGAAGCATTGAGATATCACATCTCATGCTATAGGAAGGGTCTCAGGATTGGAATGGGAAGGAGTTGGATTTCACATCTCATGCTATAGGAAGGGTCTCAGGTTTGGTATAAGCATTGAGATATCACATCTCATGCTATAGGAATGGTCTCAGGATTGGAATGGGAAGGAGTTGGATATCACATCTCATGTTATAGGAAGGATCTCAGGTTTGGTATTAGAAGCTTTGAGACATCACATCTCATGCTATAGGAAGGGTCTCAGGATTGGAATGGGAAGGACTTGGATATCACATCTCATGCTATAGGAAGGGTCTCAGGTTTGGTATAAGCATTGAGATATCACATCTCATGCTATAGGAATGGTCTCAGGATTGGAATGGGAAGGAGTTGGATATCACATCTCATGTTATAGGAAGGATCTCAGGTTTGGTATTAGAAGCTTTGAGACATCACATCTCATGCTATAGGAAGGGTCTCAGGATTGGAATGGGAAGGACTTGGATATCACATCTCATGCTATAGGGAGGGTCTCAGGTTTGATAGTAGAAGCATTGAGATATCACACCTCATGCTATTGGAAGGGTCTCAGGATTGGAATGGGAAGGAGTTGGATATCACATCTCATGCTAAAGGAAGGGTCTCAGGTTTGGAAGGGGAAGGATTTGGATATTACATCTCATGTTATAGGACGGGTCTCAGGTTTAGTATTAGAGGCATTGAGATATCACATCTCATGGTATAGGAAGGGTCTCAGGATTGGAATGGGAAGGAGTTTGATATCACATCTCATGCCATAGGAAGGGTCTCAGGTTTGGTAGAAGCATTGAGATATCACATCTCATGCTATCGGAAGGGTCTCAGGATTGGATTGGGAAGGAGTTGGATATTGCATCTCATGCTATAGGAAGGGTCTCAGGTTTGGTATTAGAAGCATTGAGATATCACATCTCATGCTATAGGAAGGGTCTCAGGATTGGAATGGAAAGGAGTTGGATATCACATCTCATGCTATAGGAAGGGTCTCAGGTTTGGTATAAGCATTGAAATATCACATCTCATGCTATAGGAAGGGTCTCAGGATTGGAATGGGAAGGAGTTGGATATCACATCTCATGTTATAGGAAGGATCTCAGGTTTGGTATTAGAAGCATTGAGACATCACATCTCATGCTATAGGAAGGGTCTCAGGATTGGAATGGGAAGGAGTTGGATATCAAATCTCATGCTATAGGAAGGGTCTCAGGTTTGGAATGGGAAGGAGTTGTATATGACATCTCATGCCATAGGAAGGGTCTCAGGTTTGGTATAAGCATTGAGATATCATATCTCTGCTATAGGAAGGGTCTCAGGATTGGAATGGGAAGGACTTGGATATCACATCTCATGCTATAGGGAGGGTCTCAAGTTTGATATTAGAAGCTCCAATCCTGAGACCAATGTGATATCTCAATGCTTATACCATACCTGAGACCCTTCCTATGGCATGAGATGTGATATCCAACTCCTTCCCATTCCAATCCTGAGACCCTTCCTATAGCATGAGATGTGATATCTCAATGCTTCTACCAAAACTGAGACCCTTCCTTTAGCATGAGATGTGATATCCAACTCCTTCCCATTCCAATCTTGAGACCCTTCCTATAGCATGAGATGTGATATCTCAATGCTTCTAATATCAAACCTGAGATCCTTCCTATAACATGAGATGTGACATCCAAATCCTTCCACTTCCAAACCTGAGACCCTCCCTTTAGCATGAGATGTGATATCCGACTCCTTCCCATTCCAATCCTGAGACCCTTCTGATAGCATGAGATGTGATATCTCAATGCTTCTAATACCAAACCTGAGATCCTTCCGATAGCATGAGATGTGATATCTCAATGCTTCTAATACCAAACCTGAGATCTTCCTATAACATGAGATGTGATATCCAAATCCTTCCACTTCCAAACCTGAGACCCTCCCTTTAGCATGAGATGTGATATCCGACTCCTTCCCATTCCAATCCTGAAACCCTTCTGATAGCATGAGATGTGATATCTCAATGCTTCTAATACCAAACCTGAGATCCTTCCGATAGCATGAGATGTGATATCTCAATGCTTCTAATACCAAACCTGAGATCTTCCTATAACATGAGATGTGATATCCAAATCCTTCCACTTCCAAACCTGAGACCCTCCCTTTAGCATGAGATGTGATATCCGACTCCTTCCCATTCCAATCCTGAGACCCTTCTGATAGCATGAGATGTGATATCTCAATGCTTCTAATACCAAACCTGAGATCCTTCCGATAGCATGAGATGTGATATCTCAATGCTTCTAATACCAAACCTGAGATCCTTCCTATAGCATGTGATGTGATATCCAACTCCTTCCCATTGCAAACCTGAGACCCTTCCGATAGCAGAGATGTGATATCTCAATGCTTATACCAAACCTGAGACCCTTCCTATAGCATGAGATGTGATATCTCAATGCTTCTATCAAACCTGAGACCCTTCCATTAGCATGAAATGTGATATTCACTCCTTCCCATTCCAATCCTGAGACCCTTCCTATAGCATGAGATGTAATATCTCAATGCTTCTATCAAACCTGAGACCCTTCCTTTAGCATGAGATGTGATATCCAACTCCTTCCCCTTCCAAACCTGAGACCCTTCCTTTAGCATGAGATGTGATATCCAAATCCTTCCCATTCCAATCCTGAAACCCTTCCTATACCATGAGATGTGATATCTCTATGTTTCTAATAAAAAACACGAGGCCCTTCCTATAGCAAGAGATATGATATCCAAATCCTTCCCATTCCAATCCTGAGACCCTTCCTATAACATGAGATGTGATATCCAACTCGGAATGGGAAAGAGTTGGATATCCCATAACATGTTATAGGAAGGGTCTCAGGTTTGGTATTAGAAGCATTGAGGTATCATATCTCATGCTATCGGAAGGGTCTCCCGATTGGAATGGGAAGGAGTTGGATATCACATCTCATGCTAAAGGAAGGGTCTCAGGTTTGATATTAGAAGCATTGAGATATCACATCTCATGCTATCGGAAGGGTCTCAGGATTGGAATGGGAAGGAGTTGGATATCACATCTCATGCTAAAGGAACGGTCTCAGGCTTGGAAGGGGAAGGATTTGGATATCCCATCTCATGCTATAGGAAGGGTCTCAGGTTTGGTATTAGAAGCATTGAGATATCACATCTCATGCTATAGGAAGGGTCTCAGGATTGGAATGGGAAGGAGTTGGATATCACATCTCATGCTATAGGAAGGGTCTCAGGTTTGGTATAAGCATTGAGATATCACATCTCATGCTATAGGAAGGGTCTCAGGCTTGGAAGGGGAAGGATTTGGATATTACATCTCATGTTAAAGGACGGGTCTCAGGTTTAGTATTAGAAGCATTGAGATATCACATCTCATGGTATAGGAAGGGTCTCAGGATTGGAATGGGAAGGAGTTTGATATCACATCTCATGCTATCGGAAGGGTCTCAGGATTGGATTGGGAAGGAGTTGGATATCACATCTCATGCTATAGGAAGGGTCTCAGGTTTGGTATAAGCATTGAGATATCACATCTCATGCTATAGGAAGGGTCTCAGGATTGGAATGGGAAGGAGTTGGATATCACATCTCATGTTATAGGAAGGATCTCAGGTTTGGTATTAGAAGCATTGAGACATCACATCTCATGCTATCGGAAGGGTCTCAGGATTGGATTGGGAAGGAGTTGGATATCCCATCTCATGCTATAGGAAGGGTCTCAGGTTTGGTATTAGAAGCATTGAGATATCACATCTCATGCTATAGGAAGGGTCTCAGGATTGGAATGGGAAGGAGTTGGATTTCACATCTCATGCTATAGGAAGGGTCTCAGGTTTGGTATAAGCATTGAGATATCACATCTCATGCTATAGGAAGGGTCTCAGGATTGGAATGGGAAGGAGTTGGATATCACATCTCATGTTATAGGAAGGATCTCAGGTTTGGTATTAGAAGCTTTGAGACATCACATCTCATGCTATAGGAAGGGTCTCAGGATTGGAATGGGAAGGACTTGGATATCACATCTCATGCTATAGGAAAGGTCTCAGGTTTGGTATAAGCATTGAGATATCACATCTCATGCTATAGGAAGGGTCTCAGGCTTGGAAGGGGAAGGATTTGGATATTACATCTCATGTTATAGGACGGGTCTCAGGTTTAGTATTAGAAGCATTGAGATATCACATCTCATGGTATAGGAAGGGTCTCAGGATTCGAATGGGAAGGAGTTTGATATCATATCTCATGCTATCGGAAGGGTCTCAGGATTGGATTGGGAAGGAGTTGGATATCACATCTCATGCTATAGGAAGGGTCTCAGGTTTGGTATAAGCATTGAGATATCACATCTCATGCTATAGGAAGGGTCTCAGTGTTGGTATAAGCATTGAGATATCACATTTCATGCTATAGAACTATAGAAAGGGTCTCAGGATTGGAATGGGAAGGAGTTGGATATCACATCTCATGTTATAGGAAGGATCTCAGGTTTGGTATTAGAAGCATTGAGACATCACATCTCATGCTATAGGAAGGGTCTCAGGATTGTAATGGGAAGGAGTTGGATATCACATCTCATGCTATAGGAAGGGTCTCAGGTTTGGAATGGGAAGGAGTTGTATATGACATCTCATGCCATAGAAAGGGTCTCAGGTTTGGTATAAGCATTGAGATATCACATCTCTGCTATAGGAAGGGTCTCAGGATTGGAATGGGAAGGACTTGGATATCACATCTCATGCTATAGGGAGAGTCTCAAGTATGATATTAGAAGCTCCAATCCTGAGACCAATGTGATATCTCAATGCTTATACCATACCTGAGACCCTTCCTATGGCATGAGATGTGATATCCAACTCCTTCCCATTCCAATCCTGAGACCCTTCTTATAGCATGAGATGTGATATCAAACTCTGTCCCATTCCAATCCTGCGTCCCTTCCTATAGCATGAGATTTGATATCTCAATGTTTCTACTACCAATCCTGATACCCTTTCGATAGCATGAGATGTGATATCGCAATGCCTCTAATACCAAACCTGAGATCCTTCCTATAACATGAGATGTGATATCAAAATCCTTCCCCTTCCAAACCTGAGACCCTCCCTTTAGCATGAGATGTGATATCCAACTCCTTCCCATTCCAATCCTGAGACCCTTCTGATAGCATGAGATGTGATATCTCAATGCCTCTAATACCAAACCTGAGATCCTACCTCTAACATGAAATGTGATATCCTACTCCTTCCCTTTCCAAACGTGAGACCCTCCCTATAGCATGAGATGTGATATCCAACTACTTCCCATTCCAATCCTGAGACCCTTCCTATAGCATGAGATGTGATATCTCAATGCTTATACCAAACCTGAGACCCTTCCTATAGCATGAGATGTGATATCCAACTCCTTCCCATTCCAATCCTGAGACCCTTCCTATAACATGAGATGTGATGTCTCAATGCTTCTAATACCAGACCTGAGATCCTTCCTATGGCATGAGATGTGATATCCAACTCCTTCCCATTCCAATCCTGAGAGCCTTCCTATAGCATGAGATGTGATATCCAACTCCTTCCCATTCCAATCCTGAGAGCCTTCCTATAGCATGAGATGTGATATCTCAAAGCTTCTAATACCAAACCTGAGATCCTTCCTATAACATGAGATGTGATATCCAAATCCTTCCCCTTCCAAACCTGAGACCCTCCCTTTAGCATGAGATGTGATATCCAACTCCTTCCCATTCCAATCCTGAGACCCTTCTGATAGCATGAGATGTGATATCTCAAAGCTTCTAATACCAAACCTGAGATCCTTCCGATAGCATGAGATGTGATATCTCAATGCTTCTAATACCAAACCTGAGATCCTTCCTATAACATGAGATGTGATATCCAAATCCTTCCCCTTCCAAACCAGAGACCCTCCCTTTAGCGTGAGATATGATATCCAACTCCTTCCCATTCCAATCCTGAGACCCTTCTGATAGCATGAGATGTGATGTCTCAATGCCTCTAATACCAAACCTGAGATCCTACCTCTAACATGAAATGTGATATCCAACTCCTTCCACCTTCCAAACCTGAGAGCCTTCCTATAACACGAGATGTGATATCGAAGTCCTTCCCATTCCAATCCTGAGACCCTTCCTATAACATGAGATGTGATATCCAACTCCTTCCCATTCCAACCTGAGACCCTTCCTATAGCATGAGATGGGATATCCAACTACTTCCAAATCCAATCCTGATACCCTTCCGATAGCATGAGATGTGATATCCCAATGCTTCTACCAAACCTGAGACCCATACTATGGCATGAGATGTGATATCAAACTCCTTCCCATTCCAATCCCGAGACCCTTCCTATAGCTTGAGATGTGATATCCAACTCCTTCCCATTCCAATTCTGAGACCCTTCCTATACCAGGAGACTTGCTATCTCAATGCTTCTAATACCAAACCTGCACCCGTCCTATAACATGAGTTGTGATATCCAAATCCTTCCCCTTCCAAACCTGAGACCCTTCCTTTATCATGAGATGTGATATCCAACTCCTTCCCATTCCAATACTGAGACCCTTCCCATATCATGAGATGTGATATCTCAATGCTTCTAATATCAAACTTGAGACCCTCCCTATAGCATGAGATGTGATATCCAAGTCCTTCCCATTCCAATCCTGAGACTCTTCCTATAGCATGAGATGTGATATCTCAATGCTTCTACCAAACCTGAGACCCTTCCTATAGCATGAGATGTGATATCCAACTCCTTCCCATTCCAATCCTCAGACACTTCCTATAGCATGAGATGTGATATCTCATTGCTTCTAATACCAAACCTGAGACCCTTCCTATGGCATGAGATTTGATATCAAACTCCTTCCCAATCCAATCCTGAGACCCTTCCTATAGCATGAGATATGATATCCAACTCCTTCCCATTCCAATCCTCACACCCTTCCTATAGCATGAGATGTGATATCTCAATGCTTCTACCAAACCTGAGACCCTTCCTTTAGCATGAGATGTGATATCCAACTCCTTCCCATTCCAATCCTGAGACCCTTCCTATAGCATGAGATGTGATATCTCAATGCTTCTACCAAACCTGAGACCCTTCCTATAGCATAAGATGTGATATCCAACTCCTTCCCATTCCAATCCTCAGATCCTTCCGATAGCATGAGATGTGATATCTCAATGCTTCTAATACCAAACCTGAGATCCTTCCTATAACATGAGATGTAATATCCAAATCCTTCCCCTTCCAAACCAGAGACCCTCCCTTTAGCGTGAGATGTGATATCCAACTCCTTCCCATTCCAATCCTTAGACCCTTCTGATAGCATGAGATGTGATGTCTCAATGCCTCTAATACCAAACCTGAGATCCTACATCTAACATGAAATGTGATATCCAACTCCTTCGCCTTCCAAACCTGAGAGCCTTCCTATAACATGAGATGTGATATCGAAGTCCTTCCCATTCCAATCCTGAGACCCTTCCTATAACATGAGATGTGATATCCAACTCCTTCCCATTCCAACCTGAGACCCTTCCTATAGCATGAGATGGGATATCCAATTACTTCCAAATCCAATCCTGATACCCTTCCGATAGCATGAGATGTGATATCCCAATGCTTCTACCAAACCTGAGACCCATACTATGGCATGAGATGTGATATCAAACTCCTTCCCATTCCAATCCCGAGACCCTTCCTATAGCTTGAGATGTGATATCCAACTCCTTCCCATTCCAATTCTGAGACCCTTCCTATACCAGGAGACTTGCTATCTCAATGCTTCTAATACCAAACCTGACACCCGTCCTATAACATGAGTTGTGATATCCAAATCCTTCCCCTTCCAAACCTGAGACCCTTCCTTTATCATGAGATGTGATATCCAACTCCTTCCCATTCCAATCCTGAGACCCTTCCCATATGATGAGATTTGTTATCTCAATGCTTCTAATATCAAACTTGAGACCCTCCCTATAGCATGAGATGTGATATCCAAGTCCTTCCCATTCCAATCCTGAGACCCTTCCTATAGCATGAGATGTGATATCTCAATGCTTCTAATACCAAACCTGAAACCCTTCCTTTAACATGAGACGTGATATCCAACTCCTTCCCATTCCAATCCTGAGACTCTTCCTATAGCATGAGATGTGATATCTCAATGCTTCTACCAAACCTGAGACCCTTCCTATAGCATGAGATGTGATATCCAACTCCTTCCCATTCCAATCCTCAGACACTTCCTATAGCATGAGATGTGATATCTCAATGCTTCTAATACCAAACCTGAGACCCTTCCTATGGCATGATATTTGATATCAAACTCCTTCCCATTCCAATCCTGAGACCCTTCCTATAGCATGAGATATGATATCCAACTCCTTCCCATTCCAATCCTGAAACCCTTCCTATACCATAAAATGTGATATCTTAATGCTTCTAATACCAAACCTGAGACCCGTCCTATAACATGAGATGTGATATCCAAATCCTTCCACTTCCAAACCTGAGACCCTTCCTTTAGCATGAGATGTGATATCCAGCTCCTTCCGATTCCAATCCTGAGACCCTTCCGATAGCAGAGATGCGATATCTCAATGCTTATACCAAACCTGAGACCCTTCCTATGGCATGAGATGTGATATCCAACTCCTTCCCATTTCAATCCTGAGACCCTTCCTATAGCATGAGATGTGATATCTCAATGCTTCTAATACCAAACCTGAGACACTTCCTATAGCATGAGATGGGAAATGTGATATCCAACTCCTTCCCCTTCCAAACCTGAGAGCCTTCCTATAGAATGAGATGTGATATTGAAGTATTTCCCATTTCAATCCTGAGACCCTTCCTATAACATGAGATGTGATACCCAACACCTTCCCATTCCAACCTGAGACCCTTCCTATAGCATGAGATGGGATATCCAACTACTTCCAAATCCAATCCTGATACCCTTCCATTAGCATGAGATGTATCTCAATGCTTCTAATACCAAACCTGAGATCCCTCTTATAACATGAGATGTGATATCCAACTCCTTCCCATTCCAATCCTGAGACCCTTCTGATAGCATGAGATGTGATATCTCAATGCCTCTAATACCAAACCTGAGATCCTACCTCTAACATGAAATGTGATATCCTACTCCTTCCCTTTCCAAACGTGAGACCCTCCCTATAGCATGAGATGTGATATCCAACTCCTTCCCTTTCCAATCCTGAGACCCTTCCTATAGCATGAGATGTGATATCTCAATGCTTATACCAAACCTGAGAACCTTCCTATAGCATGAGATGTGATATTCAACTCCTTCCCATTCCAATCCTGAGACCCTTCCTATAACATGAGATGTGATATCCAACTCCTTCCCATTCCAATCCTGAGACCCTTCTGAGAGCATGAGATGTGATATCTCAATGCTTCTAATACCAAACCTGAGATCCTTCCGATAGCATGAGATGTGATATCTCAATTCTTCTAATTCCAAACCTGAGATCCTTCCTATAACACGAGATGTGATATCCAAATCCTTCCCCTTCCAAACCTGAGACCCTCCCTTTGGCATGAGATGTGATATCCAACTCCTTCCCATTCCAATCCTGAGACCCTTCTGATAGCATGAGATGTGATATCTCAATGCCTCTAACAAACCTGAGATCCTACCTCTAACATGAAATGTGATATCTAACTCCTTCCCCTTCCAAACCTGAGAGGCTTCCTATAGCATGAGATGTGATATCGAAGTATTTCCCATTCCAATCCTGAGACCCTTCCTATAAAATGAGATGTGATATCCAACTCCTTCCCATTCCAACCTGAGACCCTTCCTATAGCATGAGATGGGATATCCAACTACTTCCAAATCCAATCCTGATACCCTTTCGATAGCATGAGATGTGATATCTCAATGCTTGTAATACCAAACCTGATTTCCTTCCTATAACATGAGATGTGATATCAAAATCCTTCCCCTTCCAAACCTGAGACCCTCCCTTTAGCATGAGATGTGATATCCAACTCCTTCCCATTCCAATCCTGAGACCCTTCTGATAGCATGAGATGTGATATCTCAATGCCTCTAATACCAAACCTGAGATCCTACCTCTAACATGAAATGTGATATCCTACTCCCTCCCTTTCCAAACGTGAGACCCTCCCTATAGCATGAGATGTGATATCCAACTACTTCCCATTCCAATCCTGAGACCCTTCCTATAGCATGAGATGTGATATCTCAATGCTTATACCAAACCTGAGACCCTTCCTATAGCATGAGATGTGATATCCAACTCCTTCCCATTCCAATCCTGAGAGCCTTCCTATAGCATGAGATGTGATATCCAACTCCTTCCCATTCCAATCCTGAGAGCCTTCCTATAGCATGAGATGTGATATCTCAAAGCTTCTAATACCGAACCTGAGATCCTTCCTATAACATGAGATGTGATATCCAAATCCTTCCCCTTCCAAACCTGAGACCCTCCCTTTAGCATGAGATGTGGTATCTCAATGCTTCTAATACCAAACCTGATTTCCTTCCTATAACATGAGATGTGATATCAAAATCCTTCCCCTTCCAAACCTGAGACCCTCCCTTTAGCATGAGATGTGATATCCAACTCCTTCCCATTCCAATCCTGAGACCCTTCTGATAGCATGAGATGTGATATCTCAATGCCTCTAATACCAAACCTGAGATCCTACCTCTAACATGAAATGTGATATCCTACTCCTTCCCTTTCCAAACGTGAGACCCTCCCTATAGCATGAGATGTGATATCCAAATACTTCCCATTCCAATCCTGAGACCCTTCCTATAGCATGAGATGTGATATCTCAATGCTTATACCAAACCTGAGACCCTTCCTATAGCATGAGATGTGATATCCAACTCCTTCCCATTCCAATCCTGAGACCTTTCCTATAACATGAGATGTGATGTCTCAATGCTTCTAATACCAAACCTGAGATCCTTCCTATGGCATGAGATGTGATATTCAACTCCTTCCCATTCCAATCCTGAGACCCTTCCTATAACATGAGATGTGATATCCAACTCCTTCCCATTCCAATCCTGAGACCCTTCTGAGAGCATGAGATGTGATATCTCAATGCTTCTAATACCAAACCTGAGATCCTTCCGATAGCATGAGATGTGATATCTCAATTCTTCTAATTCCAAACTTGAGATCCTTCCTATAACACGAGATGTGATATCCAAATCCTTCCCCTTCCAAACCTGAGACCCTCCCTTTGGCATGAGATGTGATATCCAACTCCTTCCCATTCCAATCCTGAGACCCTTCTGATAGCATGAGATGTGATATCTCAATGCCTCTAACAAACCTGAGATCCTACCTCTAACATGAAATGTGATATCCAACTCCTTCCCCTTCCAAACCTGAGAGGCTTCCTATAGCATGAGATGTGATATCGAAGTATTTCCCATTCCAATCCTGAGACCCTTCCTATAAAATGAGATGTGATATCCAACTCCTTCCCATTCCAACCTGAGACCCTTCCTATAGCATGAGATGGGATATCCAACTACTTCCAAATCCAATCCTGATACCCTTTCGATAGCATGAGATGTGATATCTCAATGCTTGTAATACCAAACCTGATTTCCTTCCTATAACATGAGATGTGATATCAAAATCCTTCCCCTTCCAAACCTGAGACCCTCCCTTTAGCATGAGATGTGATATCCAACCCCTTCCCATTCCAATCCTGAGACCCTTCTGATAGCATGAGATGTGATATCTCAATGCCTCTAATACCAAACCTGAGATCCTACCTCTAACATGAAATGTGATATCCTACTCCCTCCCTTTCCAAACGTGAGACCCTCCCTATAGCATGAGATGTGATATCCAACTACTTCCCATTCCAATCCTGAGACCCTTCCTATAGCATGAGATGTGATATCTCAATGCTTATACCAAACCTGAGACCCTTCCTATAGCATGAGATGTGATATCCAACTCCTTCCCATTCCAATCCTGAGAGCCTTCCTATAGCATGAGATGTGATATCCAACTCCTTCCCATTCCAATCCTGAGAGCCTTCCTATAGCATGAGATGTGTTATCTCAAAGCTTCTAATACCAAACCTGAGATCCTTCCTATAACATGAGATGTGATATCCAAATCCTTCCCCTTCCAAACCTGAGACCCTCCCTTTAGCATGAGATGTGGTATCTCAATGCTTCTAATACCAAACCTGATTTCCTTCCTATAACATGAGATGTGATATCAAAATCCTTCCCCTTCCAAACCTGAGACCCTCCCTTTAGCATGAGATGTGATATCCAACTCCTTCCCATTCCAATCCTGAGACCCTTCTGATAGCATGAGATGTGATATCTCAATGCCTCTAATACCAAACCTGAGATCCTACCTGTAACATGAAATGTGATATCCTACTCCTTCCCTTTCCAAACGTGAGACCCTCCCTATAGCATGAGATGTGATATCCAAATACTTCCCATTCCAATCCTGAGACCCTTCCTATAGCATGAGATGTGATATCTCAATGCTTATACCAAACCTGAGACCCTTCCTATAGCATGAGATGTGATATCCAACTCCTTCCCATTCCAATCCTGAGACCTTTCCTATAACATGAGATGTGATGTCTCAATGCTTCTAATACCAAACCTGAGATCCTTCCTATGGCATGAGATGTGATATCCAACTCCTTCCCATTCCAATCCTGAGACCCTTCTGATAGCATGAGATGTGATATCTCAATGCTTCTAATACCAAACCTGAGATCCTTCCGATAACATGAGATGTGATATCTCAATTCTTCTAATACCAAACCTGAGATACTTCCTATAACACGAGATGTGATATCCAAATACTTCCCCTTCCAAACCTGAGACTCTCCCTTTGGCATGAGATGTGATATCCAACTCCTTCCCATTCCAATCCTGAGACCCTTCTGATAGCATGAGATGTGATATCTCAATGCTTCTAATACCAAACCTGAGATCCTTCCGATAACATGAGATGTGATATCTCAATTCTTCTAATACCAAACCTGAGATACTTCCTATAACACGAGATGTGATATCCAAATACTTCCCCTTCCAAACCTGAGACCCTTCCTATAGCATGAGATGTGATATCCAACTCCTTCCCATTCCAATCCTGAGACCCTTCTGATAGCATGAGATGTGATATCTCAATGCTTCTAATACCAAACCTGAGATCCTTCCGATAACATGAGATGTGATATCTCAATTCTTCTAATACCAAACCTGAGATCCTTCCTATGGCATGAGATGTGATATCCAACTCCTTCCCATTCCAATCCTGAGACCCTTCTGATAGCATGAGATGTGATATCTCAATGCTTCTAATACCAAACCTGAGATCCTTCCGATAACATGAGATGTGATATCTCAATTCTTCTAATACCAAACCTCAGATACTTCCTATAACACGAGATGTGATATCCAAATACTTCCCCTTCCAAACCTGAGACCCTTCCTATAGCATGAGATGTGATATCCAACTCCTTCCCATTCCAATCCTGAGACCCTTCTGATAGCATGAGATGTGATATCTCAATGCTTCTAATACCAAACCTGAGATCCTTCCGATAACATGAGATGTGATATCTCAATTCTTCTAATACCAAACCTGAGATACTTCCTATAACACGAGATGTGATATCCAAATACTTCCCCTTCCAAACCTGAGACCCTCCCTTTGGCATGAGATGTGATATCCAACTCCTTCCCATTCCAATCCTTAGAGCCTTCTGATAGCATGAAATGTGATATCTCAATGCCTCTAATACCAAACCTGAGATCCTACCTCTAACATGAAATGTGATATCCAACTCCTTCCCCTTCCAAACCTGAGAGCCTTCCTATGGCATGAGATGTGATATCCAACTCCTTCCCATTCCAACCTGAGACCCTTGTTTGTTTGTTTGTTTGTTTATTTATTTATATAGCGCTCTTGACCCGGGGGTATATATGCGCTTTGAACATCAGGTTACAGGTAAAAGACAATAGTACAGTATTGATAGGGCATAGATAATAGTATTCAAACAATATACATAAAATTGGACATTCGGAGTGCATACATATGTGGTAGGACAGTTATTTGTTGGTTAACCAGGAAATGACCTTAGTTCTGAAGGGTTGGAAAGTAGGTGTAGATTTAATATCCAGTGGGATGGAATTCCAGAGTTGTGATGCCAAAGTTGGGAAGCTGGATCCTCCAGCTCTTTTGAGGGAGTATTTGGGAACTGTTAGTTGTAATGAGTTGGACGATCTGGTGGTTCTAGTGTTCTGTCTTAGTGTAAATTTGTTCGAGAGGTAGGGTGGGGCAAGATGATTGAGGGCTTTGTAAGTAAGGCATATGGTTTTCAAGTCAATTTTCTGTTGGATGGACAACCATTTGCAGGCAGTTCTGGTGGCGGAGATGTGTTCCCTTCTAGGAATATTGAGGGCGGCACGGAGTGCGTTATTTTGTAAAACTTGCAATTTATTGATTACTGTTTTGTTGGCACCTACATAGAGGCTATTACAGTAATCCAGTTTAGATTGAATGAGTGCTCTGGCTAGGATGAGACAGTTGCTAGGGGAGATCAGTGGTCTGCAGGCCCTGATTAGTTTACCGGTGTAGGCAGTGGCTGAGGCGGTCATGTTGATTTGTTTAGCTAGGTTGATGTTCGTGTCTAGGTAGAAACCGAGGGTTTTTACGCTCTTGGCAATGGGTATGGTGTTACCGTCAATAGTGAAGCTAGTGTAGCCGGGACAGAGTTTACTGATAGTGTTCGGTGAGCCGACAAGAAGCAATTCAGTCTTGTCATCATTCAGGCATAGGCCATGTGTGGCCATCCATGCCTGAATGATGGAAAAGACTTCATTGATCCATTTGGCGTCCTTGTTGTAGTTGCCTGATAGGGTGAGGAGTATCTGGGTGTCATCTGCGTAGTTAGTATAGGTGACACCCAGATTGTCCAGCTTGTCGAATAAGGGCTTGGTGAAAATATTGTAAAGGGTAGGTGAGACACAGGATCCTTGTGGGACACCGCAGGTGATGGGGATGGGGTCAGCCGCTGCTAGGGGGGAGAAGACCCGCATGGTTCTGTTGTCCAGGAAAGATTGGATCCATGTGACTGCAGAGTGGGAGAAGTGTGCTGCCAGAGACAAATGGTTGCACAGGATTTTATGGTCGACCAGGTCAAAGGCAGCGGAGAGGTCAAGGAGTAGAAGGATGGCAGCCTTGTTTTTGTCTTTGAGTTCGTCTATCTGGCATTTGAGATCAACAAGGGCCGTTTCTGTCCCGTGTTGTGGTCGAAAGCCAGATTGGCGAGTTCCTAGTAGGTGATTGGCCTCAAGGTAGTCCTGGATTTGTAAATAAGCCACTCTATCCAAGATTTTTAGTAGGAATGGGACGGTGGTAATGGGTCTGTAATTCGTGGGGATGTTAGGGTTGAGAGTAGTTTTTTTTAGTAGCGGTAGGACCCAGGACTGTTTCAGATTGCTGGGGACCATGTTGTTGGCGAAGGACAGGTTTATTAATTTGGTGATAAATGGGGAGAGATCCCTAGCTGCATCTTTTATGATCTGTGCGGGGCAGCTGTCCCCCTTGCAATTCGATGGTTTAAGGGATGCTATAATTTTCTGAACCTCCAATATGGATACCTTTTTGAAGGTGAAGCCTGAACTAGTGGCAGTAGGTGGAGGGGGCGTGGGGAAGGAGGTGGGATCGAGAGTGAGTTGTTGTCGTTTGTTGTTGATTTTAGTTTGGAGCCCTGAGATTTTGTTAGCTAGGGCATTCTGGATCCCTGTGCACCAGGGTTTATCCTTAGTGCAAGAGTCAGTGGGGGTAATGGGGTTTTCTAATTCCTTTAGTATGTTAAAGAGCTCCTTAGTACTGGAGCTTGCCTGGGAGATCCTAGTATTGAGAGATTCTTTCTTGGCCCGTATAATCTCATTTTTGTAGAGGGTGGAGATGTTGGTGAGATTGGTTCTGTTATTTATAGAAGGCACTGATTTCCAGAGTGCTTCAAGTTTGTTTTTTTGTTGACGCAGGGTTTTCAGCTCCGGGGTGAACCATGTGTTCAGGTGCGCTTTGGGTATTCCTTTGCGCAGTTTCAGTGGGGCAATGATGTCAATGGCTTTGGCCATGGACTCATTGTAGGCGTTGACCAGTTGGTTCAAGTCCGTTGTGGCGGGTAGTGCGTTTAAAGTAGGGATCACCAGAGGTATTAGGGCTTCCGCTGTGATATTGCTCTTTTTCCTAGTAGGGCAGGCAGGTGCCATGATAGGCCTTTTATGTGCTGAGTTGCTGGTAAGAATGTCAAACGGGAGGAGGTGGTGGTCAGTCCAGATAAGTTGTGTGGGATCTTTCGTAGTAATGTTGCAGTTAAGGGTAGTTATCCAGTCAAGGATTCTGCCTTTCGAGTGGGTGGGTTTGGAGCAAAGTTGTTGGAGGCCATGCTCCTCTAATGCCATGGCCAGGGCAGTGGCTGGGGTGTCTAGGGGGTCGTTAAACCCAAGGTTAAAGTCTCCGAGTATAATCAATTGTGCTGATGGTTTGGAGCTTTCAGCAACTAGTGAAGTGATGTCTTCCTCAAATGAGCCAGGAGGGCCCGGGGGTCGGTAAATTAAGTGCAGCGTAATAGTACTTTTAGGGGAGGTTTGAAATTTGACTGTAATGTGTTCACAGGATTTGAGTGGGGGAGCAGAGGATAGTCTGATGTCAAGCGGGGACTTAAAGATGATAGCTACGCCGCCACCTCGAGCGTTCGGTCTATCTGCTCTAAGGATGGTGTAGTTATCAGGTATGGCTAGGGTAAGAGATGGACCTGCAGCATCGTGCAGCCATGTTTCGGTTACCGCAAGGAAGTCCAGGTTGTTTGTTAGAATAATGTCAGCGACTTCTGAGGCATGGGCGACTAATGATCTGACATTTAGGAGAGCTCCTTTAAGACTGGGATGGATTGTGTTGATGGGTGTTACAGTGTGAGGGTTGATCTTATTGAGTGATTTGGTAGGGCCTTTGCTAGGTCTGTGGTGGGTTCTGGCGCCAAGTCTAGAATTCCGATCGGAGGGGATGAGGGTAGTGTTACGGGAGTTGGTTGGGTTAGCTAATGTAGAGGTGTTGTAGTCAATGGTAGGGCAAGATGCTCTCGTGTTGATGGGGTTCTGCTTATAGACAGCTAGGTGTGTGTTAGCTGCGACATGCGGAACGTGTGCATGTCTATGGGTGGGAAGGGCGGACTTGGTATCCGGGGGGAAGGCTGGTGTGGTGGGCAGGAATGGTGTAGGGCAGGTGATCGGGTGGTGTCTTGGGCAGGCGGGTCTGACTAAACCATTATTATAGGCTAGGTAACTGTTGCCAGTGCAGGGTATGTTACTTTGCATGACACAGAAAGGGAACATGATCGCAGTCAGGCAGAGTAGCATGCTGGGGCTAAGGTAATGTACAGGGGAGTGGCGTGAAGGGGGCATAGGCGTTATAGGTAGGGCACAACACAATGCGAATGAGGTCTAGGCGACCATAGGGCACAACACAATGCAAGTGGGGTCTAGGCGACCATAGGGCACAACACAATGCAAGTGGGGTCTAGGCGACCATAGGGCACAACACAATGCGAATGAGGTCTAAGCGACCATAGGGCACAGCACAATGCGAGTGGGGTCTGGGCGACCATAGGGCACAACACAATGCAAGTGGGGTCTAGGCGACCATAGGGCACAACACAATGCGAATGAGGTCTAAGCGACCATAGGGCACAACACAATGCAAGTGGGGTCTGGGCGACCATAGGGCACAACACAATGCAAGTGGGGTCTAGGCGACCATAGGGCACAACACAATGCGAATGAGGTCTAGGCGACCATAGGGCACAACACAATGCAGGTGGGGTCTAGGCGACCATAGGGCACAACACAATGCAAGTGGGGTCTAGGCGACCATAGGGCACAACACAATGCAAGTGGGGTCTGGGCGACCATAGGGCACAACACAATGCAAGTGGGGTCTGGGCGACCATAGGGCACAACACAATGCAAGTGGGGTCTAGGCGACCATAGGGCACAACACAATGCGAATGAGGTCTGGGCGACCATAGGGCACAACACAATGCAAGTGGGGTCTGGGCGACCATAGGGCACAACACAATGCAAGTGGGGTCTGGGCGACCATAGGGCACAACACAATGCAAGTGGGGTCTAGGCGACCATAGGGCACAACACAATGCGAATGAGGTCTGGGCGACCATAGGGCACAACACAATGCGAATGAGGTCTAGGCGACCATAGGGCACAACACAATGCAAGTGGGGTCTAGGCGACCATAGGGCACAACACAGTTGCAGTGGTACGTTAGCGACCATAGGGCACGGCCAAATAGCAGTCATGAGGCATGGAGCACTAAGGGCTAAGGATGCCTGTACTATTAAAGAGGTGGCAGCAGTAATGCATAGAGGCGGCGGCGTTGGAAGCATGAGCGTATGTAGCAAACAGTTAAAGAAACCGAGTTCAAATGTTTATGGGTGCGGAGTAGCAGAGGGCATACCAGAAAGCACAATAGTATAGACTGAGGGTATTCCCACTACTCACAAAAGATTAAAGGTCCGTGGCCCCTGGCTCCTGATGCTCCAAACAGGCTCTCAACAGGCCTTTGTATGGCCTTCGTAGGGCCGCCGGCGCATCCGCCTGCCGGCGGATGTAATGGGCGGGATAAGCGAGGCTTAGCCTCGATGTGGCGCCGCGATGCGCCCGGCATGCGGGGGTCAGGCAGGAAGTTGGACAAGGCCAGGCAGGCCTTCGTTGCAGCTTACCAGCTGTTATGGCGTTGCAGCGATGGGGAAAGGGCTCCTGCCCTCTTCCCTTGGATGGGGCGATGTAGTGAGGCCCAACAGGCTCTCAACAGGCATTTGTATGGCCTTCGTAGGGCCGCCGGCGCATCCGCCTGCCGGCGGATGTAATGGGCGGGATAAGCGAGGCTTAGCCTCGATGTGGCGCCGCGATGCGCCCGGCATGCGGGGGTCAGGCAGGAAGTTGGACAAGGCCAGGCAGGCCTTCGTTGCAGCTTACCAGCTGTTATGGCGTTGCAGCGATGGGGAAAGGGCTCCTGCCCTCTTCCCTTGGATGGGGCGATGTAGTGAGGCCCAACAGGCTCTCAACAGGGCCTTTGTATGGCCTTCGTAGGGCCGCCGGCGCATCCGCCTGCCGGCGGATGTAATGGGCGGGATAAGCGAGGCTTAGCCTCGATGTGGCGCCGCGATGCGCCCGGCATGCGGGGGTCAGGCAGGAAGTTGGACAAGGCCAGGCAGGCCTTTGTTGCAGCTTACCAGCTGTTATGGCGTTGCAGCGATGGGGAAAGGGCTCCTGCCCTCTTCCCTTGGATGGGGCGATGTAGTGCGGCCCAACAGGCTCTCAACAGGCCTTTGTATGGCCTTCGTAGGGCCGCCGGCGCATCCGCCTGCCGGCGGATGTAATGGGCGGGATAAGCGAGGCTTAGCCTCGATGTGGCGCCGCGATGCGCCCGGCATGCGGGGGTCAGGCAGGAAGTTGGACAAGGCCAGGCAGGCCTTCGTTGCAGCTTACCAGCTGTTATGGCGTTGCAGCGATGGGGAAAGGGCTCCTGCCCTCTTCCCTTGGATGGGGCGATGTAGTGAGAGATGTGATATCCAACTCCTTCCCATTCCAATCCTGAGACCCTTCTGATAGCATGAGATGTGATATCTCAATGCTTCTAATACCAAACCTGAGATCCTTCCGATAACATGAGATGTGATATCTCAATTCTTCTAATACCAAACCTGAGATCCTTCCTATAACACGAGATGTGATATCCAAATACTTCCCCTTCCAAACCTGAGACCCTCCCTTTGGCATGAGATGTGATATCCAACTCCTTCCCATTCCAATCCTTAGAGCCTTCTGATAGCATGAGATGTGATATCTCAATGCCTCTAATACCAAACCTGAGATCCTACCTCTAACATGAAATGTGATATCCAACTCCTTCCCCTTCCAAACCTGAGAGCCTTCCTATAACATGAGATGTGATATCGAAGTCCTTCCCATTCCAATCCTGAGACCCTTCCTATAACATGAGATGTGATAACCAACACCTTCCTATTCCAACCTGAGACCCTTCCTATAGCATGAGATGGGATATCCAACTACTTCCAAATCCAATCCTGATACCCTTCCGATAGCATGAGATGTGATATCTCAATGCTTCTAATACCAAACCTGAGATCCTTCCTATAACATGAGATGTGATATCCAAATCCTTCCCCTTCCAAACCTGAGACCCTCCCTTTAGCATGAGATGTGATATCCAACTCCTTCCCATTCCAATCCTGAGACCCTTCTGATAGCATGAGATGTGATATCTCAATGCCTCTAATACCAAACCTGAGATCCTACCTCTAACATGAAATGTGATATCCTACTCCTTCCCTTTCCAAACGTGAGACCCTCCCTATAGCATGAGATGTGATATCCAACTCCTTCCCATTCCAATCCTGAGACCCTTCCTATAGCATGAGATGTGATATCTCAATGCTTATACTAAACCTGAGACCCTTCCTATAGCATGAGATGTGATATCCAACTCCTTCCCATTCCAATCCTGAGACCCTTCCTATAACATGAGATGTGATGTCTCAATGCTTCTAATACCAAACCTGAGATCCTTCCTATGGCATGTGATGTCATATAAAACTCCTTCCCATTCCAATCCCGAGACCCTTCCTATAGCATGAGATGTGATATCCAACTCCTTCCCATTCCAATCCTGAGACCCTTCTGAGAGCATGAGATGTGATATCTCAATGCTTCTAATACCAAACCTGAGATCCTTCCGATAGCATGAGATGTGATATCTCAATTCTTCTAATACCAAACCTGAGATCCTTCCTATAACACGAGATGTGATATCCAAATCCTTCCCCTTCCAAACCTGAGACCCTCCCTTTGGCATGAGATGTGATATCCAACTCCTTCCCATTCCAACCCTGAGACCCTTCTGATAGCATGAGATGTGATATCTCAGTGCCTCTAACAAACCTGAGATCCTACCTCTAACATGAAATGTGATATCCAACTCCTTCCCATTCCAATCCTGAGACCCTTCCTAGAGCATGAGACGTGATATCTCAATGCTTCTAATACCAAACCTGAGACCCTTCCTATAGCATGATATGGGATATCCAACTCCTTCCCAATCCAATCCTGAGACCCTTCTGATAGCATGAGATGTGATATCTCAATGCTTCTACCAAACCTGAGACCCTTCCTATGGCATGAGATGTGATATCAAACTCCTTCCCATTCGAATCCTGAGTCCCTTCATATAGCATGAGATGTGATATCCAACTCCTTCCCATTCCAATCTGAGACCCCTCCTATAGCATGAGATGTGACATCTCAATGCTTCTAATACCAAACCTGAGACCCTTCCTATAGCCCGAGATGGGATATCCAACTCCTTCCCATTCCAATCCTGAGACACTTCCGATAGCAGAGATGTGATATCTCAATGCTTATACCAAACCTGAGACCCTTCCTATAACATGAGATGTGATATCCAACTCCTTCCCGTTCCAAACCTGAGACCCTTCCTATAGCATATGTGGTATCCAACTCCTTCCCATTCCAAACATGAGACCCTTCCAATAGCAAGAATGTAATATCCAACTCCTTCCCATTCCAATCCTGAGACCATGCCTATAGCATGTGATGTGATATCTCAATGCTTCCAATACCAAACCTGATATCCTTGCTATGACATGAGATGTGATATCCAATTCCTTCCCATTCCAAACCTGAAACCCTTCCTACAGCATGCAATGTGATATCTCAATGCTTCTAATACCAAACCTGAGACCCGTCCTATAACATGAGATGGGATATCCAACTCCTTCCAGTTCCAAACCTGAGACCCTTCCTATAGTATGAGATGTGATATCCAACTCCTTCCCATCCCAATCCTGAGACACTTCTGATAGCAGAGATGTTATATCTCAATGCTTATACCAAACCTGAGACCCTTCCTACGGCATGAGATGTGATATCCAACTCCTTCCCATTCCAATCCTGAGACCCTTCCTATATCATGAGATGCGATATCTCAATGCTTCAAATACCAAACCTGGACCCTTCGTATAGCATGAGATGTAATATCAAACTCCGTCCCATTCCAATCCTGCGTCCCTTCCTATAGCATGAGATTTCATATCTCAATGTTTCTACTACCAAACCTGAGACCCTTCCTATAACATGAGAGGTGATATCCAACTCCTTCCCATTCCAATCCTGAGACTCTTCCTATAGCATGAGATGTGATATCTCAATGCTTCTACCAAACCTGAGACCCTTCCTATAGCATGAGATGTGATATCCGACTCCTTCCCATTCCAATCCTCAGACACTTCCTATAGCATGAGATGTGATAACTCAATGCTTCTAATACCAAACCTGAGACCCTTCCTATGGCATGAGATTTGATATCAAACTCCTTCCCAATCCAATCCTGAGACCCTTCCTATAGCATGAGATATGATATCCAACTCCTTCCTATTCCAATCCTGAAACCCTTCCTACACCATGAGATGTGATATCTTAATGCTTCTAATACCAAACCTGAGACCCGTCCTATAACATGAGATGTGATATCCAAATCCTTCCCCTTCCAAACCTGAGACCCTTCCTTTAGCATGAGATGTGATATCCAGCTCCTTCTCATTCCAATCCTGAGACCCTTCCGATAGCATGAGATGTGATATCTCAATGCTTCTAATATCAAAACTGAGACCCTCCCTATAGTATGAGATGTGATATCTAAGTCCTTCCCACTCCAATCCTGAGACCCTTCGGATAGCAGAGATGTGATATCTCAATGCTTATACCAAACCTGAGACCCTTCCTATAGCATGAGATGTGATATCCAACTCCTTCCCATTCCAATCCTGAGACCCTTACTATAGCATGAGATGTGATATCTCAATGCTTCTAATACCAAACCTGAGATCCTTCCTATAACATGAGATGTGATATCCAAATCCTTCCCCTTCCAAACCTGAGACCCTCCCTTTAGCATGAGATGTGATATCCAACTCCTTCCCATTCCAATCCTGAGACCCTTCTGATAGCATGAGATGTGATGTCTCAATGCTTCTAATACCAAACCTGAGATCCTTCCGATAGCATGAGATGTGATATCTCAATGCTTCTAATACCAAACCTGAGATCCTTCCTATAACATGAGATGTGATATCCAAATCCTTCCCCTTCCAAACCTGAGACCCTCCCTTAAGCGTGAGATGTGATGTCCAACTCCTTCCCATTCCAATCCTGAGACCCTTCTGATAGCATGAGATGTGATGTCTCAATGCCTCTAATACCAAACCTGAGATCCTACCTCTAACATGAAATGTGATTTCCAACTCCTTCCCCATCCAAACCTGAGAGCCTTCCTATAGCATGAGATGTGATATCCAACTCCTTCCCATTCCAATCCTGAGACTCTTCCTGTAGCATGAGATGTGATATCTCAATGCTTCTACCAAACCTGAGACCCTTCCTATAGCATGAGATGTGATATCCGACTCCTTCCCATTTCAATCCTCAGACACTTCCTATAGCATGAGATGTGATATCTCAATGCTTCTAATACCAAACCTGAGACCCTTCCTATGGCATGAGATTTGATATCAAACTCCTTCCCAATCCAATCATGAGACCCTTCCTATAGCATGAGATATGATATCCAACTCCTTCCCATTCCAATCCTGAAACCCTTCCTATACCATGAGATGTGATATCTTAATGCTTCTAATACCAAACGTGAGACCCGTCCTATAACATGAGATGTGATATCCAAATCCTTCCCCTTCCAAACCTGAGACCCTTCCTTTAGCATGAGATGTGATATCCAGCTCCTTCTCATTCCAATCCTGAGACCCTTCCGATAGCATGAGATGTGATATCTCAATGCTTCTAATATCAAAACTGAGACCCTCCCTATAGCATGAGATGTGATATCTAAATCCTTCCCATTCCAATCCTGAGACCCTTCGGATAACAGAGATGTGATATCTCAATGCTTATACCAAACCTGAGACCCTTCCTATGGCATGAGATGTGATATCCAACTCCTTCCCATTCCAATCCTGAGACCCTTCCAATAGCATGAGATGTGATATCTCAATGCTTCTACCAAACCTGAGACCCTTCCTTTAGCATGAGATGTGATATCCAACTCCTTCCCATTCCAATCCTGAGACCCTTAGTATAGCATGAGATGTGATATCTCAATGCTTCTAATACCAAACCTGAGATCCTTCCTATAACATGAGATGTGATATCCAAATCCTTCCCCTTCCAAACCTGAGACCCTCCCTTTAGCATGAGATGTGATATCCAACTCCTTCCCATTCCAATCCTGAGACCCTTCTGATAGCATGAGATGTGATATCTCAATGCTTCTAATACCAAACCTGAGATCCTTCCGATAGCATGAGATGTAATGTCTCAATGCTTCTAATACCAAACCTGAGATCCTTCCTATAACATGAGATGTGATATCCAAATCCTTCCACTTCCAAACCAGAGACCCTCCCTTTAGCGTGAGATGTGATATCCAACTCCTTCCCATTCCAATCCTGAGACCCTTCTTATAGCATGAGATGTGATGTCTCAATGCCTCTAATACCAAACCTGAGATCCTACCTCTAACATGAAATGTGATATCCAACTCCTTCCCCTTCCAAACCTGAGAGCCTTCCTATAACACGAGATGTGATATCGAAGTCCTTCCCATTCCAATCCTGAGACCCTTCCTATAACATGAGATGTGATATCCAACTCCTTCCCATTCCAACCTGAGACCCTTCCTATAGCATGAGATGGGATATCCAACTACTTCCAAATCCAATCCTGATACCCTTCCGATAGCATGAGATGTGATATCCCAATGCTTGTACCAAACCTGAGACCCATACTATGGCATGAGATGTGATATCAAACTCCTTCCCATTCCAATCCCGAGACCCTTCCTATAGCTTGAGATGTGATATCCAACTCTTTCCCATTCCAATTCTGAGACCCTTCCTATACCAGGAGACTTGCTATCTCAATGCTTCTAATACCAAACCTGCACCCGTCCTATAACATGAGTTGTGATATCCAAATCCTTCCCCTTCCAAACCTGAGACCCTTCCTTTATCATGAGATGTGATATCCAACTCCTTCCCATTCCAATCCTGAGACCCTTCCCATATCATGAGATGTGATATCTCAATGCTTCTAATATCAAACTTGAGACCCTCCCTATAGCATGAGATGTGATATCCAAGTCCTTCCCATTCCAATCCTGAGACTCTTCCTATAGCATGATATGTGATATCTCAATGCTTCTACCAAACCTGAGACCCTTCCTATAGCATGAGATGTGATATCCAACTCCTTCCCATTCCAATCCTGAGACACTTCCTATAGCATGAGATATGATATCCAACTCCTTCCCATTCCAATCCTGAAACCCTTCCTATACCATAAGATGTGATATCTTAATGCTTCTAATACCAAACCTGAGACCTGTCCTATAACATGAGATGTGATATCCAAATCCTTCCCCTTCCAAACCTGAGACCCTTCCTTTAGCATGAGATGTGATATCCAGCTCCTTCCCATTCCAATCCTGAGACCCTTCCGATAGCAGAGATGCGATATCTCAATGCTTATACCAAACCTGAGACCCTTCCTATGGCATGAGACGTGATATCCAACTCCTTCCCATTTCAATCCTGAGACCCTTCCTATAGCATGAGATGTGATATCTCAATGCTTCTAATACCAAACCTGAGACCCTTCCTATAGCATGAGATGGGAAATGTGATATCCAACTCCTTCCCCTTCCAAACCTGAGAGCCTTCCTATAGCATGAGATGTGATATCCAACTACTTCCAAATCCAATCCTGATACCCTTCCGATAGCATGAGATGTGATATCTCAGTGCTTCTAATACCAAACCTGAGATCCTTCCTATAACATGAGATGTGATATCCAAATCCTTCCCCTTCCAAACCTGAGACCCTCCCTTTAGCATGAGATGTGATATCCAACTCCTTCCCATTCCAATCCTGAGACCCTTCTGATAGCATGAGATGTGATATCTCAATGCCTCTAATACCAAACCTGAGATCCTACCTCTAACATGAAATGTGATATCCTACTCCTTCCCTTTCCAAACGTGAGACCCTCCCTATAGCATGAGATGTGATATCTCAATGCCTATACCAAACCTGAGACCCTTCCTATAGCATGAGATGTGATATCCAACTCCTTCCCATTCCAATCCTGAGACCCTTCCTATAACATGAGATGTGATGTCTCAATGCTTCTAATATCAAACCTGAGATCCTTCCTATAGCATGTGATGTCATATAAAACTCCTTCCCATTCCAATCCTGAGACCCTTCCAATAGCATGAGATGTGATATCTCAATGCTTATACCAAACCTGAGACCCTTCCTATAGCATTAGATGTGATATCCAACTCCTTCCCATTCCAATCCTGAGACCCTTCCTATAACATGAGATGTGATGTCTCAATGCTTCTAATATCAAACCTGAGATCCTTCCTATAGCATGTGATGTCATATAAAACTCCTTCCCATTCCAATCCTGAGACCCTTCCTATAGCATGAGATGTGATATCCAACTCCTTCCCATTCCAATCCTGAGACCCTTCTGAGAGCATGAGATGTGATATCTCAATGCTTCTAATACCAAACCTGAGATCCTTCCGATAGCATGAGATGTGATATCTCAATTCTTCTAATACCAAACCTGAGATCCTTCCTATAACACGAGATGTGATATCCAAATCCTTCCCCTTCCAAACCTGAGACCCTCCTTTTGGCATGAGATGTGATATCAAACTCCGTCCCATTCCAATCCTGCGTCCCTTCCTATAGCATGAGATTTGATATCTCAATGTTTCTACTACCAAACCTGAGACCCTTCCTATAACATGAGACGTGATACCCAACTCATTCCCATTCCAATCCTGAGACTCTTCCTATAGCATGAGATGTGATATCTCAATGCTTCTACCAAACCTGAGACCCTTCTATAGCATGAGATGTGATATCCGACTCCTTCCCATTCCAATCCTCAGACACTTCCTATAGCATGAGATGTGATATCTCAATGCTTCTAATACCAAACCTGAGACCCTTCCTATGGCATGAGATTTGATATCAAACTCCTTCCCAATCCAATCCTGAGACCCTTCCTATAGCATGAGATATGATATCCAACTCCTTCCCATTCCAATCCTGAAACCCTTCCTACACCATGAGATGTGATATCTTAATGCTTCTAATACCAAACCTGAGACCCGTCCTATAACATGAGATGTGATATCCAAATCCTTCCCCTTCCAAACCTGAGACCCTTCCTTTAGTATGAGATGTGATATCCAGCTCCTTCTCATTCCAATCCTGAGACCCTTCCGATAGCATGAGATGTGATATCTCAATGCTTCTAATATCAAAACTGAGACCCTCCATATAGCATGAGATGTGATATCTAAGTCCTTCCCATTCCAATCCTGAGACCCTTCGGATAGCAGAGATGTGATATCTCAATGCTTATACCAAACCTGAGACCCTTCCTATGGCATGAGATGTGATATCCAACTCCTTCCCATTCCAATCCTGAGACCCTTCCTATAGCATGAGATGCGATATCTCAATGCTTCTAATACCAAACCTGGACCCTTCCTATAGCATGAGATGTGATATCAAACTCCGTCCCATTCCAATCCTGCGTCCCTTCCTATAGCATGAGATTTGATATCTCAATGTTTCTACTACCAAACCTGAGACCCTTCCTATAACATGAGACGTGATATCCAACTCCTTCCCATTCCAATCCTGAGACTCTTCCTATAGCATGAGATGTGATATCTCAATGCTTCTACCAAACCTGAGACTCTTCTATAGCATGAGATGTGATATTCGACTCGTTCCCATTCCAATCCTCAGACACTTCCTAAAGCATGAGATGTGATATCTCAATGCTTCTAATACCAAACCTGAGACCCTTCCTATGGCATGAGATTTGATATCAAACTCCTTCCCAATCCAATCCTGAGACCCTTCCTATAGCATGAGATATGATATCCAGCTCCTTCCCATTCCAATCCTGAAACCCTTCCTACACCATGAGATGTGATATCTTAATGCTTCCAATACCAAACCTGAGACCCGTCCTATAACATGAGATGTGATATCCAAATCCTTCCCCTTCCAAACCTGAGACCCTTCCTTTAGCATGAGATGTGATATCCAGCTCCTTCTCATTCCAATCCTGAGACCCTTCCGATAGCATGAGTGTAATATCTCAATGCTTCTAATATCAAAACTGAGACCCTCCCTATAGCATGAGATGTGATATCTAAGTCCTTCCCATTCCAATCCTGAGACCCTTCGGATAGCAGAGATGTGATATCTCAATGCTTATACCAAACCTGAGACCCTTCCTATGGCATGAGATGTGATATCCAACTCCTTCCCATTCCAATCCTGAGACCCTTACTATAGAATGAGATGTGATATCTCAATGCTTCTAATACCAAACCTGAGATCCTTCCTATAACATGAGATGTGGTCTCCAAATCCTTACCCTTCCAAACCTGAGACCCTCCCTTTAGCATGAGATGTGATATCCAACTCCTCCCCATTCCAATCCTGAGACCCTTCTGATAGCATGAGATTTGATGTCTCAATGCTTCTAATACCAAAACTGAGATCCTTCCGATAGCATGAGATGTGATATCTCAATGCTTCTAATACCAAACCTGAGATCCTTCCTATAACATGAGATGTGATATCCAAATCCTTCCCCTTCCAAACCTGAGACCCTCCCTTTAGCGTGAGATGTGATATCCAACTCCTTCCCATTCCAATCCTGAGACCCTTCTGATAGCATGAGATGTGATGTCTCAATTCCTCTAATACCAAACCTGAGATCCTACCTCTAACATGAAATGTGATATCCAACTCCTTCCACTTCCAAACCTGAGAGTCGTCCTATAGCATGAGATGTGATATCCAACTCCTTCCCATTCCAATCCTGAGACTCTTCCTATAGCATGAGATGTGATATCTCAATGCTTCTACCAAACCTGAGACCCTTCCTATAGCATGAGATGTGATATCCGACTCCTTCCCATTCCAATCCTCAGACACTTCCTATAGCATGAGATGCGATATCTCAATGCTTCTAATACCAAACCTAGACCCTTCCTATAGCATGAGATGTGATATCAAACTCCGTCCCATTCCAATCCTGCGTCCCTTCCTATAGCATGAGATTTGATATCTCAATGTTTCTACTACCAAACCTGAGACCCTTCCTATAACATGAGACGTGATATCCAACTCCTTCCCATTCCAATCCTGAGACTCTTCCTATGGCATGAGATGTGATATCTCAATGCTTCTACCAAACCTGAGACCCTTCTATAGCATGAGATGTGATATCCGACTCCTTCCCATTCCAATCCTCAGACACTTCCTATAGCATGAGATGTGATATCTCAATGCTTCTAATACCAAACCTGAGACCCTTCCTATGGCATGAGATTTTATATCAAACTCCTTCCCAATCCAATCCTGAGACCCTTCCTATAGCATGAGATATGATATCCAACTCCTTCCCATTCCAATCCTGAAACCCTTCCTACACCATGAGATGTGATATCTTAATGCTTCTAATACCAAACCTGAGACCCGTCCTATAACATGAGATGTGATATCCAAATCCTTCCCCTTCCAAACCTGAGACCCTTCCTTTAGCATGAGATGTGATATCCAGCTCCTTCTCATTCCAATCCTGAGACCCTTCTGATAGCATGAGATGTAATACCTCAATGCTTCTAATATCAAAACTGAGACCCTCCCTATAGCATGAGATGTGATATCTAAGTCCTTCCCATTCCAATCCTGAGACCCTTCGGATAGCAGAGATGTGATATCTCAATTCTTATACCAAACCTGAGACCCTTCCTATGGCATGAGACGTGATATCCAACTCCTTCCCATTCCAATCCTGAGACCCCTCCTATAGCATGAGATGGGATATCTCAATGCTTCTACCAAACCTGACACCCTTCCTTTAGCATGAGATGTGATATCCAACTCCTTCCCATTCCAATCCTGAGACCCTTACTATAGCATGAGATGTGATATCTCAATGCTTCTGATACCAATCCTGAGATCCTTCCTATAACATGAGATGTGATATCCAAATCCTTCCCCTTCCAAACCTGAGACCCTCCCTTTAGCATGAGATGTGATATCCAACTCCTTCCCATTCCAATCGTGAGACCCTTCTGATAGCATGAGATGTGATGTCTCGATGCTTCTAATACCAAACCTGAGATCCTTCCGATAGCATGAGATGTGATATCTCAATGCTTCTAATACCAAACCTGAGATCCTTCCTATAACATGAGATGTGATATCCAAATCCTTCCCCTTCCAAACCTGAGACCCTCCCTTTAGCGTGAGATGTGATATCCAACTCCTTCCCATTCCAATCCTGAGACCCTTCTGATAGCATGAGATGTGATGTCTCAATGCCTCTAATACCAAACCTGAGATCCTACCTCTAACATGAAATGTGATATCCAACTCCTTCCCCTTCCAAACCTGAGAGCCGTCCTAGAGCATGAGATGTGATATCCAACTCCTTCCCATTCCAATCCTGAGACTCTTCCTATAGCATGAGATGTGATATCTCAATGCTTCTACCAAACCTGAGACCCTTCCTATAGCATGAGATGTGATATCCGACTCCTTCCCATTCCAATCCTCAGACACTTCCTATAGCATGAGATGTGATATCTCAATGCTTCTAATACCAAACCTGAGACCCTTCCTATAGCATGAGATGTGATATCAAACTCAGTCCCATTCCAATCAGCCGTCCCTTCCTATAGCATGAGATTTGATATCTCAATGTTTCTACTACCAAACCTGAGACCCTTCTTATAACATGAGACGTGATATCCAACTCCTTCCCATTCCAATCCTGAGACTCTTCCTATAGCATGAAATGTGATATCTCAATGCTTCTAATACCAAACCTGAGACCCTTCCTATGGCATGAGATTTGATATCAAACTCCTTCCCAATCCAATCCTGAGACCCTTCCTATAGCATGAGATATGATATCCAACTCCTTCCCATTCCAATCCTGAAACCCTTCCTACACCATGAGATGTGATATCTTAATGCTTCCAATACCAAACCTGAGACCCGTCCTATAACATGAGATGTGATATCCAAATCCTTCCCCTTCCAAACCTGAGACCCTTCCTTTAGCATGAGATGTGATATCCAGCTCCTTCTCATTCCAATCCTGAGACCCTTCCGATAGCATGAGATGTAATATCTCAATGCTTCTAATATCAAAACTGAGACCCTCCCTATAGCATGAGATGTGATATCTAAGTCCTTCCCATTCCAATCCTGAGACCCTTCGGATAGCAGAGATGTGATATCTCAATGCTTATACCAAACCTGAGACCCTTCCTATGGCATGAGATGTGATATCCAACTCCTTCCCATTCCAATCCTGAGACCCCTCCTATAGCATGAGATGGGATATCTCAATGCTTCTACCAAACCTGACACCCTTCCTTTAGCATGAGATGTGATATCCAACTCCTTCCCATTCCAATCCTGAGGCCCTTACTATAGCATGAGATGTGATATCTCAATGCTTCTAATACCAAACCTGAGATCCTTCCTATAACATGAGATGTGATATCCAAATCCTTCCCCTTCCAAACCTGAGACCCTCCCTTTAGCATGAGATGTGATATCCAACTCCTTCCCATTCCAATCCTGAGACCCTTCTGATAGCATGAGATGTGATGTCTCAATGCTTCTAATACCAAACCTGAGATCCTTCCGATAGCATGAGATGTGATATCTCAATGCTTCTAATACCAAACCTGAGATCCTTCCTATAACATGAGATGTGATATCCAAATCCTTCCCCTTCCAAACCTGAGACCCTCCCTTTAGCGTGAGATGTGATATCCAACTCCTTCCCATTCCAATCCTGAGACCCTTCTGATAGCATGAGATGTGATGTCTCAATGCCTCTAATACCAAACCTGAGATCCTACCTCTAACATGAAATGTGATATCCAACTCCTTCCCCTTCCAAACCTGAGAGCCGTCCTAGAGCATGAGATGTGATATCCAACTCCTTCCCATTCCAATCCTGAGACTCTTCCTATAGCATGAGATGTGATATCTCAATGCTTCTACCAAACCTGAGACCCTTCCTATCGCATGAGATGTGATATCCAACTCCTTCCCATTCCAATCCTCAGACACTTCCTATAGCATGAGATGTGATATCTCAATGCTTCTAATACCAAACCTGAGACCCTTCCTATAGCATGAGATGTGATATCAAACTCCGTCCCATTCCAATCCTGCGTCCCTTCCTATAGCATGAGATTTGATATCTCAATGTTTCTACTACCAAACCTGAGACCCTTCTTATAACATGAGACGTGATATCCAACTCCTTCCCATTCCAACCCTGAGACTCTTCCTATAGCATGAGATGTGATATCTCAATGCTTCTACCAAACCTGAGACCCTTCTATAGCATGAGATGTGATCTCCGACTCCTTTCCATTCCAATCCTCAGACACTTCCTATAGCATGAAATGTGATATCTCAATGCTTCTAATACCAAACCTGAGACCCTTCCTATGGCATGAGATTTGATATCAAACTCCTTCCCAATCCAATCCTGAGACCCTTCCTATAGCATGAGATGTGATATCTTAATGCTTCTAATACCAAACCTGAGACCCGTCCTATAACATGAGATGTGATATCCAAATCCTTCCCCTTCCAAACCTGAGACCCTTCCTTTAGCATGAGATGTGATATCCAACTCCTTCCCATTCCAATCCTGAGACCCTTCCGATAGCATGAGATGTGATATCTCAATGCTTCTAATATCAAAACTGAGACCCTCCCTATAGCATGAGATGTGATATCTAAGTCCTTCCCATTCCAATCCTGAGACCCTTCGGATAGCAGAGATGTGATATCTCAATGCTTATACCAAACCTGAGACCCTTCCTATGGCATGAGATGTGATATCCAACTCCTTCCCATTCCAATCCTGAGACCCTTCCTATAGCATGAGATGTGATATCTCAATGCTTCTACCAAACCTGAGACCCTTCCTTTAGCATGAGATGTGATATGCAACTCCTTCCCATTCCAATCCTGAGACCCTTACTATAGCATGAGATGTGATATCTCAATGCTTCTAATACCAAACCTGAGATCCTTCCTATAACACGAGATGTGATATCCAAATCCTTCCCCTTCCAAACCTGAGACCCTCCCTTTAGCATGAGATGTGATATCCAACTCCTTCCCATTCCAATCCTGAGACCCTTCTGATAGCATGAGATGTGATATCTCAATGCTTCTAATACCAAACCTGAGATCCTTCCGATAGCATGAGATGTGATATCTCAATGCTTCTAATACCAAACCTGAGATCCTTCCTATAACATGAGATGTGATATCCAAATCCTTCCCCTTCCAAACCAGAGACCCTCCCTTTAGTGTGAGATGTGATATTCAACTCCTTCCCATTCCAATCCTTAGACCCTTCTGATAGCATGAGATGTGATGTCTCAATGCCTCTAATACCAAACCTGAGATCCTACATCTAACATGAAATGTGATATCCAACTCCTTCTCCTTCCAAACCTGAGAGCCTTCCTATAACATGAGATGTGATATCGAAGTACTTCCCATTCTAATCCTGAGACCCTTCCTATAACATGAGATGTGATATCCAACTCCTTCCCATTCCAACCTGAGACCCTTCCTATAGCATGAGATGGGATATCCAACTACTTCCAAATCCAATCCTGAGACCCTTCCTATAGCATGAGATGTGATATCCAACTCCTTCCCATTCCAATCCTCAGACACTTCCTATAGCATGAGATGTGATATCTCAATGCTTCTAATACCAAACCTGAGATCCTTCCTATAACATGAGATGTGATATCCAAATCCTTCCCCTTCCAAACCTGAGACCCTCCCTTTAGCGTGAGATGTGATATCCAACTCCTTCCCATTCCAATCCTGAGACCCTTCTGATAGCATGAGATGTGATGTCTCAATGCCTCTAATACCAATCCTGAGACCCTTCCTATAGCTTGAGATGTGATATCCAACTCCTTCCCATTCCCAATCTGAGACCCTTCCTGTTAGGAAAGATTTCGTTATTGTAGGGAACTTTCCTTCCATGTGGCAACCCCTAAACTTTTTGCTATTGTTTTCAACCTGTTTTCTTGACTTTGCCAGAGAAGTGCAGCCTTCTGCTGTACTCCTCTGGGCTTTCGCTCCTTTCTTACGGGGAAACTGACATGCCCTTAAGACAGTCAGTACCGGGGAACGCTGTTTCCCGTAGTTTCTTTTATCGTGTCGCCATTTTAGTGCAACACGACACAAGAGGGCACTGTAAGCTAAGTTACAGCTCTCTTGGGTCTCTAGCCTTCTACAGACCCTAGACACTCTTATAGGATGGTTTTTGGATCGGTGCAAGTCATTCAGGGACTGGGCTGGTGGCAGCGATCATTTGGTTTATTTTGAGCTCCTTTTGCCGTTCTGAGCACCTTTTTGCCGCGAACACAAAAGGGTGGCCCGGCTACCCAAAATGGCCGGACCACGAGGCTCCTTTGTCTCGTCCACTGTCCGTCTTGCTCCCTTTACCTTCCCCCGGGTCAGGCGACCCGGGGCCTTCCTTATTTGGGCATGTAGTTTCCCGCGAAACACGGTTGCTTTCGCGGGCTTCTACATGTCGTTTGAGTGCCCCCAGGATGTGGGCTGGGCTGTCTGGTCCCAATACACATCCTGGGTGCCAGAGAGTCTAGGGTGGTGTGAATGCCTGGGACCACTGTGGTCCGTGATTGGTCCACGTATGGTATGTGTGTTGATGAGCGGATCTCCCATTGGCTCCCCTCCGTTTTGGCGCGAAGGGAACCGTGGATAAGAGGGAGCTGGAAACACCACTACCATGTCGATCTCCTGAGTTCTTGCGAACCCAGGGATACAGGAGCCAAGTATCCTGCGAACACGAGGCTGGACCGAGGAATCACTGGTGACCCCCTGAAGAACTTCTGCTCCTCATTGCTGTCGTCCGGTGAAGCCCTTTCCACCTAAGATCGAACAAGAAGGCCTGTACTGGCGCTTCGACCTATTGGAATAGCAGGACCAGCTATTCCCGGCACCTTCATCAACTCCTGCTGTAAGCCTTCGGAAGTGTCTCTGGGCCATCCAGTTGACTGACCAGCTTACTAAGGAGGCCTGCTCTGTAATCGCCGACAGGTTGGGTGGTATTCTGAGTCCGGGGCATGCTCACACGCTTCGTTTGCTTAGCAGTCCTAAGCTAGAGGTGAGCGGTGCTCGTTTGGCTTGAATACACCCGGCCGTTCCGTTGCCCTGCGGTGGCGACAAAACTGTGCTTGTTTCTTCGATCGGGACGTCTTTTTACTCTGCACGACGACGAGACGTTCCCTGCTCTTCAGAACCTGCCAGAAGCTGCATCTATCGAGGAGAAGCTCGGGCCTGCTTGCTTCGGGGACCGGTGAGTAGATTAGCTAGGATCTGGTCGCCCTCCTGCAGTGCCCCTTGCTTTTCCCCGCTGTGAATACAGCACCCCTTGTCCGTACTCGCGCCCTGCTTCTGCCTCACAGTGGAGGCTGCGCTAGAGTCGCGGACCGTGTTCTCCTTCATTAGAGCTCCCTACAGAGCTGTTCAACGTCCTCCGAAGAGCTTCACCTTCTGCCCATTGGCACCGGCGTGTGCAGGTACTTTTGAGCGCTAGGCTCCACTCTTCGTAGGGATTGGACTACCATCTAGTTAGGGGCCTCAGAAGGCGGACATATCACACGCATTGGTTCGCACTGCTTGTTTTCCTTCCCCTGCAGGTGGATAACATATTTCGTGCTGCTAATGCTGTGAAACTGTGTATTCTGTATATATATTGGGTGGATAGTGTATGTGTTGGTTTAATATCGTTGTATATTGCTGCTTTTACTGTAGTTATTAGTTTCAAGGCCTTATAATAAATGTGTATCTATTTTTGATATAAACAACTGTTTGGAGTAGTTTGTAAGCGCTCTTGCTTTGTGTGCTCATTGCGGGCTTTCAGTCACCCTCACCCCTCTTGAGACCTAGTCTTGACCGCCGCGATCGCTACCTTGATTGGTCTGGCTTGTCCAGAGGTTACCCTGTTCCAAGTAATTAGGTTGGCCTTCTGAACCTCTGCGCCACCAGGACAGAGTTCAGAAATCCGTCTTAACAAATTGGTGGCAGCGGTGGGATACGACTGAAGGTATCCAGTGTTGCGCACGAGCTAAGGCGTTTTCAGGTTATTCCAACCAGGACACGCAGTAAAGTATTGAATATAACGTTAAAAAGGCCATAGTCCTATCAACAGTATGGAAACGAATACTTTGTTAACCTTAAATGCTTCGAAATCTGAAACATTGAAGAAGATGTGTGCGGAGAGAGGGGTTTCCTCTCAAGGCACTAAATTGGAAATGATCCAGAGAATCGTGGCGTGGCAAGAAGCGCAGCTTGACGCTATAACTTCCGAGGACAGTGCAGAAGGTGGTGGGGCTGCTCTCACTGGCAGAACCGACGGTTCTGCCGCTGCACTGATCCATCACGACCACGAGGACAGGGAGGATGTAATGTCTAATGTTTCCTCTGCCAGTATTGATGGGGAGGCTATGCTTGAATTCAAGAAGCAAGAGCTGCGGTTTAGGCAGCAGGAGCTTGAATTCAGCATAGCCAAACTGAAAATCGACCAGGCAGAAAAACAAAAAGACAGGGATCACCAGTTGGAACTGGCCAAGCTTCAGTTCGCAAATGGGTCCAAGGGTCCTGGACATGGTTCTGGGGCTTCCTCTCATCCACGGTTTCCAAAAGATCTGCTCAGTGTGTATGAGGAACGAAATGACATTATGGACTGGTTAAATGCGTTTGAGTATGCATGCGAGGTTCAAGAGGTTGATAATGCGGATAAGATTGCATGGTTACTCAGCAGACTGCCCCATTCTGGTTGCAGTGCCATTATGGAAATGTCGAAGGCTGAGCGCGCTGATTTTGCAATGTTGAAGCAGACTCTCATTTTAAAGTTTGGGAAGACTCCGACCCAATATTTGAAAAGGTTTAGAGAGTATAAGAAAAAGGAAGGTGGTACTTGGGTGTCGTATGTCGCTGAGTCCCTGAAAAACTTGACTGGCTGGGTTGAAGGTTATAAGGTTTCTACCTTCGAAGGCATGATCAATCTGGTCATGCTGGAACACATTTTTGCTTCTTCTTCCCCGGAGCTTAAGCAGCATTTGGCCGATTCGAAGGAGATAGATCCTAAGAAGCTGGCCATTGCAGCAGACTTATGGGTGTCACATCGAGTGTCCCATAAGGACAAAACTCATCCTGGTAAGCAGGAGGAAGGGAAAAAGTCCAAAGATATGGAGGGTGGGGAATCTGCTAAATCTTCTTCCCATAAGGGCCACAAAAAGAAAAATAAGGGTAAGCCATCCGAGAACTCACAGGGTAGTGGAGGTTCGCCTCCGAAACAGAACTCTGGTTATAATAAGCCTCCCTACGTAAACAGACCCAATGGGGCTTGTTTTTCTTGTGGAGCAACTGACCATGTGAAGGGGGATCCCCGTTGTAAGGTTAGACCTTTGGGGGTCCACTCCGCTAATCTGGCCTTCTCCTCCTACGAGGAAGAAGAGATTACAGGAGCATCCTTCTCCTCAGACTCATTTCCCAGCGGAATAGAGGCTGAGGTAGTTTTAGTGTCCCTGGGTTCCTGGGAGCCTAAAGTCGCAGAGGCGTATGCTAGGATTCCAGATAATACCAAGCACTACTTTAAAGACAGTGTGCTGATCAATGGAGTGGATACTCCAGCTCTTAGGGATAGTGGGTGCAGTCGACCTGTAGTGGATTCTACCTTGGTAGACTCAGAGGAAGTTGCCAGAGCTACTCTGATGCCCACTAAGTTGGCTGACGGCCCCCTCCGTATGTTTCCCGTGATCCCTGTTAATCTAACTTTAAATGGTACAGCAGTTAGGATTCCAGTGAGCATTCAGAGAAACGTCCCGGGAAAGGTCTTGTTGGGCAATGATCTCAGAGCTCTAGGGCTCGTAGGAGACACTGCCGAAAGACCCTACACACGGTCTCAAGCACGGGCAGCATTGGCCAAGTCCAATACGCCGCCCCAGCCGAAGGGGAAACCCAAGGCGAAAGGAGTCAACAAGTCCCGACGGGGGAAAGAGAATATTCCCCCGAGCTCGCCTACCACTGCGGTGGAGGGAGTTGGTCAATCGCCCGAGCCTGACGAGGAGGTGGCGATGCCTGAAGTGTTCGACCCCAACGACCATCCTGAACTAAAAGACTTGTTAGTTGAAGGAGGTCCTGATAGGGACGACTTCAGTAAGGGCCAACGTGAGTGCCCATCTCTGGAAGGCCTAAGGAGACAGGCCTGCTCCCAGCTTGAGGGTGAACCTCCTGGGTTGCAAAGGATTTACCAGGAAGGTGGACTCCTGTATAGTGAGCCCACAGAGTCTACAGAAGGAGACCATAGGAGGTTGGTGGTTTCCCTTGCTGTTAGGCCCTTCCTCCTGCAGTTGGCGCATGTCGTTCACCTTGCTGGTCACCTTGGTATGAGGAGGACCAAGCAAAGGTTATCCATGCACTTCTACTGGCCCAAGATGGGGGTGCAAGTAGAAAGTCACTGCAGGAGTTGTGCCTCCTGCCAGTTGTCTGGTAAGGTTGGCGCGACAATCCAAGCTCCGTTGGTACCGCTCCCAGTTGTGGGGGTACCATTTGAAAGGGTAGGGATCGACATGGTTGGTCCCCTTGACCCGCAAACATCCTCAGGCAATAGGTTTATCCTGGTGCTGGTCGACCATGCAACCAGGTATCCTGAGGCCGTCCCATTTACAACTGTAACTGCCAAGCCAGTTGCAGAAGCTTTACTCGGCATGTTTACTAGGGTTGGCTTCCCTAAAGAAGTTGTGTCGGATCATGGCAGCAACTTTATGTCGAAGTATAGGCAGGCTATGTGGAAAGAATGTGGGGTCACCTACAGGTTCTCTTCTGCATACCGCCCCCAGACCGATGGTCTGGGGGGGCGTCTTAACAGGACGTTAAAAAGCATGATTGGGGCTCTGGAGGAGCCTCAGAGAAGAAAATGGGATCTTCTTGTTTCATGCTTACTGTTTACCTACCGAGAGGTACCACAGGAGGGTGTTGGCTTCAGCCCCTTCGAACTTCTGTTCGGTCATCCCGTACGGGGACCCTTAGCCATCATCAAAGAGGGATGGGAGATGCCCACTCCCCCTGTTACTACCAATGTAGTTGATTATGTGCTAGGGCTCAGAAAACGGATGGTACTTCTGATAGGCTTGACTAGTGATAAATTGAAGGCAGGGCAAGCGCTGGTGAAACCTTGGTACGACCAGAAAGCTTCCCTCATCAACTTTACACTTGGTCAGCAAGTCCTGATCATGAATCTCATAAGGCCTCGAGCTTTACAGGACAAATGGTCAGGCCCTTACCCAGTGGTGGAGCCCCTGGGTGAGGTTAACTATTCAGTGGACCTTGGAAGGCCTGGACAGGCTCCAAAAGTGCTTCCCGTGAATAGGCTGAAGGCTTTCGGCCCAAGCGTCGAAATCGCAGCACTGCTACTGGCTTCAGATGTTGAGGAAGAGGAGTCTGAACCTCTCCCCGACCTGTTCCCAAGCAGTCCTTCAGTTAGCTCTTTTGAGGGTGTCCAAGTGGCCCCTCACCAAAATGGACAAGGCTCAGTGGTTTACCTTGGACATGAAGTAGTTGGAGGGAGGAGACAGCCTCTATCCAGTAAGGTACAAGCAGTACAAGACTGGCCTACCCCCACTACGCAAACCCAAGTGAGAGCCTTTTTAGGACTCACGGGTTATTACCGCAATTTTGTAGCAGACTATGGCACCATAGCTGCTCCTCTGACTGCCCTCACAACTCCGAAGAAACCCAAGAAGGTAACTTGGACTGACGAGTGTGAGAAGGCCTTCAATGGCTTGAAAGACTCCTTGTGCCAGGCCCCTGTGCTCAGGGCCCCTGATTATCAAAGACCTTTTATCGTGCAGACGGATGCCTCTGACACTGGGATAGGAGCTGTACTATCACAAGTAGATGAGAAGGGTAAGGAACACCCTATCGGTTTTATTAGTCGCCAGCTTAAGGACAGAGAGCTCAGATGGTCCACGGTAGAGAAAGAATGTTTCTCTGTTGTGTGGGCCCTAAGGAAGCTGCGGCCCTACCTCTATGGGACCCACTTCACTGTGCAGACTGACCATAAGCCGTTAAAGTGGCTAATGAACATGAAGGGGGAGAATCCAAAGTTGCTTAGGTGGTCCATAAGTCTACAAGGCTTCGACTTCACTATTGAGCATAGGCCAGGTGTCCAACATAGCAATGCTGATGGGTTGTCCAGAATGTTTTACCGACCTGAACAAGAGACTCATCCAGGGGTGGATTAGTTCCCCCTGTCCATAGTCTGGGAGGGGCGAGTGTTAGGAAAGATTTCGTTATTGTAGGGAACTTTCCTTCCATGTGGCAACCCCTAAACTTTTTGCTATTGTTTTCAACCTGTTTTCTTGACTTTGCCAGAGAAGTGCAGCCTTCTGCTGTACTCCTCTGGGCTTTCGCTCCTTTCTTACGGGGAAACTGACATGCCCTTAAGACAGTCAGTACCGGGGAACGCTGTTTCCCGTAGTTTCTTTTATCGTGTCGCCATTTTAGTGCAACACGACACAAGAGGGCACTGTAAGCTAAGTTACAGCTCTCTTGGGTCTCTAGCCTTCTACAGACCCTAGACACTCTTATAGGATGGTTTTTGGATCGGTGCAAGTCATTCAGGGACTGGGCTGGTGGCAGCGATCATTTGGTTTATTTTGAGCTCCTTTTGCCGTTCTGAGCACCTTTTTGCCGCGAACACAAAAGGGTGGCCCGGCTACCCAAAATGGCCGGACCACGAGGCTCCTTTGTCTCGTCCACTGTCCGTCTTGCTCCCTTTACCTTCCCCCGGGTCAGGCGACCCGGGGCCTTCCTTATTTGGGCATGTAGTTTCCCGCGAAACACGGTTGCTTTCGCGGGCTTCTACATGTCGTTTGAGTGCCCCCAGGATGTGGGCTGGGCTGTCTGGTCCCAATACACATCCTGGGTGCCAGAGAGTCTAGGGTGGTGTGAATGCCTGGGACCACTGTGGTCCGTGATTGGTCCACGTATGGTATGTGTGTTGATGAGCGGATCTCCCATTGGCTCCCCTCCGTTTTGGCGCGAAGGGAACCGTGGATAAGAGGGAGCTGGAAACACCACTACCATGTCGATCTCCTGAGTTCTTGCGAACCCAGGGATACAGGAGCCAAGTATCCTGCGAACACGAGGCTGGACCGAGGAATCACTGGTGACCCCCTGAAGAACTTCTGCTCCTCATTGCTGTCGTCCGGTGAAGCCCTTTCCACCTAAGATCGAACAAGAAGGCCTGTACTGGCGCTTCGACCTATTGGAATAGCAGGACCAGCTATTCCCGGCACCTTCATCAACTCCTGCTGTAAGCCTTCGGAAGTGTCTCTGGGCCATCCAGTTGACTGACCAGCTTACTAAGGAGGCCTGCTCTGTAATCGCCGACAGGTTGGGTGGTATTCTGAGTCCGGGGCATGCTCACACGCTTCGTTTGCTTAGCAGTCCTAAGCTAGAGGTGAGCGGTGCTCGTTTGGCTTGAATACACCCGGCCGTTCCGTTGCCCTGCGGTGGCGACAAAACTGTGCTTGTTTCTTCGATCGGGACGTCTTTTTACTCTGCACGACGACGAGACGTTCCCTGCTCTTCAGAACCTGCCAGAAGCTGCATCTATCGAGGAGAAGCTCGGGCCTGCTTGCTTCGGGGACCGGTGAGTAGATTAGCTAGGATCTGGTCGCCCTCCTGCAGTGCCCCTTGCTTTTCCCCGCTGTGAATACAGCACCCCTTGTCCGTACTCGCGCCCTGCTTCTGCCTCACAGTGGAGGCTGCGCTAGAGTCGCGGACCGTGTTCTCCTTCATTAGAGCTCCCTACAGAGCTGTTCAACGTCCTCCGAAGAGCTTCACCTTCTGCCCATTGGCACCGGCGTGTGCAGGTACTTTTGAGCGCTAGGCTCCACTCTTCGTAGGGATTGGACTACCATCTAGTTAGGGGCCTCAGAAGGCGGACATATCACACGCATTGGTTCGCACTGCTTGTTTTCCTTCCCCTGCAGGTGGATAACATATTTCGTGCTGCTAATGCTGTGAAACTGTGTATTCTGTATATATATTGGGTGGATAGTGTATGTGTTGGTTTAATATCGTTGTATATTGCTGCTTTTACTGTAGTTATTAGTTTCAAGGCCTTATAATAAATGTGTATCTATTTTTGATATAAACAACTGTTTGGAGTAGTTTGTAAGCGCTCTTGCTTTGTGTGCTCATTGCGGGCTTTCAGTCACCCTCACCCCTCTTGAGACCTAGTCTTGACCGCCGCGATCGCTACCTTGATTGGTCTGGCTTGTCCAGAGGTTACCCTGTTCCAAGTAATTAGGTTGGCCTTCTGAACCTCTGCGCCACCAGGACAGAGTTCAGAAATCCGTCTTAACACTTCCTATACCATGAGACTTGATATCTCAATGCTTCTAATACCAAACCTGAGACCCATCCTATAACATGAGATGATATCCAAATCCTTCCCCTTCCAAACCTTAGACCCTTCCTATGGCATGAGATTTGATATCAAACTCCGTCCCATTCCAATCCTGAGACCCTTCCGATATCATGAGATGTGATATCTCAATGCTTCTAATATCAAACTTGAGACCCTCCCTATAGCATGAGATGTGATATCCAAGTCCTTCCCATTCCAATCCTGAGACCCTTCCGATAGCAGAGATGTAATATCTCAATGCTTATACCAAACCTGAGACCCTTCCTATGGCATGAGATGTCATATACAACTCCTTCCCATTCCAATCCTGAAACCCTTCCTATACCATGAGATGTGATATCTTAATGATTCCAATACCAAACGTGAGACCCGTCCTATAACATGAGATGTGATATCCAACTCCTTCCCATTCCAATCCTGAGACCCTTCCTATAGCATGAGATGTGATATCTCAATGCTTCTACCAAACCTGAGACCCTTCCTTTAGCATGAGATGTGATATCCAACTCCTTCCCATTCCAATCCTGAGACCCTTCCGATAGCATGAGATGTGATATCTCAATGCTTCTAATATCAAAACTGAGACCCTCCCTATAGCATGAGATGTGATATCTAAGTCCTTCCCATTCCAATCCTGAGGCCCTTCGAATAGCAGAGATGTGATATCTCAATGCTTATACCAAACCTGAGACCCTTCCTATGGCATGAGATGTGATATCCAACTCCTTCCCATTCCAATCCTGAGACCCTTCCTATAGCATGAGATGTGATATCTCAATGCTTCTACCAAACCTGAGACCCTTCCTTTAGCATGAGATGTGATATCCAACTCCTTCCCATTCCAATCCTGAGACCCTTACTATAGCATGAGATGTGATATCTCAATGCTTCTAATACCAAACCTGAGATCCTTCCTATAACACGAGATGTGATATCCAAATCCTTCCCCTTCCAAACCTGAGACCCTCCCTTTAGCATGAGATGTGATATCCAACTCCTTCCCATTCCAATCCTGAGACCCTTCTGATAGCATGAGATGTGATATCTCAATGTTTCTAATACCAAACCTGAGATCCCTCCGATAGCATGAGATGTGATATCTCAATGCTTCTAATACCAAACCTGAGATCCTTCCTATAACATGAGATGTGATATCCAAATCCTTCCCCTTCCAAACCAGAGACCCTCCCTTTAGTGTGAGATGTGATATCCAACTCCTTCCCATTCCAATCCTTAGACCGTTCTGATAACATGAGATGTGATGTCTCAATGCCTCTAATACCAAACCTGAGATCCTACATCTAACATGAAATGTGATATCCAACTCCTTCCCCCGTCCAAACCTGAGAGCCTTCCTATAACATGAGATGTGATATCGAAGTCCTTCCCATTCCAATCCTGAGACCCTTCTTATAACATGAGATGTGATATCCAACTCCTTCCCATTCCAACCTGAGACCCTTCCTATAGCATGAGATGGGATATCCAACTACTTCCAAATCCAATCCTGAGACCCTTCCTATAGCATGAGATGTGATATCCAACTCCATCCCATTCCAATCCTCAGACACTTCCTATAGCATGAGATGTGATATCTCAATGCTTCTAATACCAAACCTGAGACCCTTCCTATGGCATGAGATTTGATATCAAACTCCTTCCCATTCCAATCCTGAGACCCTTCCTATAGCATGAGATATGATATCCAACTCCTTCCCATTCCAATCCTGAAACCCTTCCTATACCATAAGATGTGATATCTTAATGCTTCTAATACCAAACCTGAGACCCGTCCTATAACATGAGATGTGATATCCAAATCCTTCCCCTTCCAAACCTGAGACCCTTCCTTTAGCATGAGATGTGATATCCAGCTCCTTCCCATTCCAATCCTGAGACCCTTCCGATAGCAGAGATGCGATATCTCAATGCTTATACCAAACCTGAGACCCTTCCTATGGCATGAGATGTGATATCCAACTCCTTCCCATTTCAATCCTGAGACCCTTCCTATAGCATGAGATGTGATATCTCAATGCTTCTAATACCAAACCTGAGACCCTTCCTATAGCATGAGATGGGAAATGTGATATCCAACTCCTTCCCCTTCCAAATCTGAGAGCCTTCCTATAGCATGAGATGTGATATTGAAGGATTTCCCATTTCAATCCTGAGACCCTTCCTATAACATGAGATGTGATACCCAACACCTTCCCCTTCCAAACCTGAGACCCTCCCTTTAGCATGAGATGTGATATCCAACTCCTTCCCATTCCAATCCTGAAACCCTTCCTATAACATGAGATGTAATATCCAACTCCTTCCCATTCCAATCCTGAGACCCTTCTGAGAGCATGAGATGTGATATCTCAATGCTTCTAATACCAAACCTGAGATCCTTCCGATAGCATGAGATGTGATATCTCAATTCTTCTAATACCAAACCTCAGATCCTTCCTATAACACGAGATGTGATATCCAAATCCTTCCCCTTCCAAACCTGAGACCCTCCCTTTGGCATGAGATGTGATATCCAACTCCTTCCCATTCCAATCCTGAGACCCTTCTGATAGCATGAGATGTGATATCTCAATGCCTCTAACAAAGCTGAGATCCTACCTCTAACATGAAATGTGATATCCAACTCCTTCCCCTTCCAAACCTGAGAGCCTTCCTATAGCATGAGATGTGATATCAAAGTATTTCCCATTCCAATCCTGAGACCCTTCCTATAACATGAGATGTGATATCCAACTCCTTCCCATTCCAACCTGAGACCCTTCCTATAGCATGAGATGGGATATCCAACTACTTCCAAATCCAATCCTGATACCCTTTCGATAGCATGAGATGTGATATCTCAATGCCTCTAATACCAAACCTGAGATCCTTCCGATAGCATGAGATGCGATATCTCAATGCTTCTAATACCAAACCTGATTTCCTTCCTATAACATGAGATGTGATATCAAAATCCTTCCCCTTCCAAACCTGAGACCCTCCCTTTAGCATGAGATTTGATATCCAACTCCTTCCCATTCCAATCCTGAGACCCTTCTGATAGCATGAGATGTGATATCTCAATGCCTCTAATACCAAACCTGAGATCTTACCTCTAACATGAAATGTGATATCCTACTCCATCCCTTTCCAAACGTGAGACCCTCCCTATAGCATGAGATGTGATATCCAACTACTTCCCATTCCAATCCTGAGACCCTTTTCTATAGCATGAGATGTGATATCTCAATGCTTATACCAAACCTGAGACCCTTCCTATAGCATGAGATGTGATATCCAACTCCTTCCCATTCCAATCCTGAGACCCTTCCTATAACATGAGATGTGATATCTCAATGCTTCTAATACCAAACCTGATTTCCTTCCTATAACATGAGATGTGATATCAAAATCCTTCCCCTTCCAAACCTGAGACCCTCCCTTTAGCATGAGATGTGATATCCAACTCCTTCCCATTCCAATCCTGAGACCCTTCTGATAGCATGAGATGTGATATCCAAATACTTCCCATTCCAATCCTGAGACCCTTCCTATAGCATGAGATGTGATATCTCAATGCTTATACCAAACCTGAGACCCTTCCTATAGCATGAGATGTGATATCCAACTCCTTCCCATTCCAATCCTGAGACCCTTCCTATAACATGAGATGTGATGTCTCAATGCTTCTAATACCAAACCTGAGATCCTTCCTATGGCATGAGATGTGATATCCAACTCCTTCCCATTCCAACCTGAGACCCTTCCTATAGCATGAGATGGGATATCCAACTCCTTCCCATTCCAATCCTGAGACCCTTCTGATAGCATGAGATGTTATATCTCAATGATTCTAATACCAAACCTGAGATCCTTCCGATAACATGAGATGTGATATCTCAATTCTTCTAATACCAAACCTGAGATCCTTCCTATAACACGAGATGTGATATCCAAATACTTCCCCTTCCAAACCTGAGACCCTCCCTTTGGCATGAGATGTGATATCCAGCTCCTTCCCATTCCAATCCTGAGACCCTTCCGATAGCAGAGATGCGATATCTCAATGCTTATACCAAACCTGAGATCCTTCCTATGGCATGAGATGTGATATCCAACTCCTTCCCATTCCAACCTGAGACCCTTCCTATAGCATGAGATGGGATATCCAACTCCTTCCCATTCCAATCCTGAGACCCTTCTGATAGCATGAGATGTTATATCTCAATGATTCTAATACCAAACCTGAGACCCTTCTGATAGCATGAGATGTGATATCTCAATGCCTCTAATACCAAACCTGAGATCCTACCTCTAACATGAAATGTGATATCCTACTCCTTCCCCTTCCAAACCTGAGACCCTTCCTTTAGCATGAGATGTGATATCCAGCTCCTTCCCATTCCAATCCTGAGACCCTTCCGATAGCAGAGATGCGATATCTCAATGCTTATACCAAACCTGAGACCCTTCCTATGGCATGAGATGTGATATCCAACTCCTTCCCATTTCAATCCTGAGACCCTTCCTATAGCTTGAGATGTGATATCTCAATGCTTCTAATACCAAACCTGAGACCCTTCCTATAGCATGAGATGGGAAATGTGATATCCAACTCCTTCCCCTTCCAAACCTGAGAGCCTTCCTATAGCATGAGATGTGATATTGAAGTATTTCCCATTTCAATCCTGAGACCCTTCCTATAACATGAGATGTGATACCCAACACCTTCCCATTCCAACCTGAGACCCTTCCTATAGCATGAGATGGGATATCCAACTACTTCCAAATCCAATCCTGATACCCTTCCGTTAGCATGAGATGTATCTCAATGCTTCTAATACCAAACCTGAGATCCTTCCTATAACATGAGATGTGATATCCAAATCCTTCCCCTTCCAAACCTGAGACCCTCCCTTTAGCATGAGATGTGATATCCAACTCCTTCCCATTCCAATCCTGAGACCCTTCCTATAGCATGAGATGTGATATCTCAATGCTTATACCAAACCTGAGAACCTTCCTATAGCATGAGATGTGATATCCAACTCCTTCCCATTCCAATCCTGAGACCCTTCCTATAACATGAGATGTGATATCCAACTCCTTCCCATTCCAATCCTGAGACCCTTCTGAGAGCATGAGATGTGATATCTCAATGCTTCTAATACCAAACCTGAGATCCTTCCGATAGCATGAGATGTGATATCTCAATTCTTCTAATACCAAACCTGAGATCCTTCCTATAACACGAGATGTGATATCCAAATCCTTCCCCTTCCAAACCTGAGACCCTCCCTTTGGCATGAGATGTGATATCCAACTCCTTCCCATTCCAATCCTGAGACCCTTCTGATAGCATGAGATGTGATATCTCAATGCCTCTAACAAACCTGAGATCCTACCTCTAACATGAAATGTGATATCCAACTCCTTCCCCTTCCAAACCTGAGAGCCTTCCTATAGCATGAGATGTGATATCGAAGTATTTCCCATTCCAATCCTGAGACCCTTCCTATAACATGAGATGTGATATCCAACTCCTTCCCATTCCAACCTGAGACCCTTCCTATAGCATGAGATGGGATATCAAACTACTTCCAAATCCAATCCTGATACCCTTTCGATAGCATGAGATGTGATATCTCAATGCCTCTAATACCAAACCTGAGATCCTTCCGATAGCATGAGATGCGATATCTCAATGCTTCTAATACCAAACCTGATTTCCTTCCTATAACATGAGATGTGATATCAAAATCCTTCCCCTTCCAAACCTGAGACCCTCCCTTTAGCATGAGATGTGATATCCAACTCCTTCCCATTCCCATCCTGAGACCCTTCTGATAGCATGAGATGTGATATCTCAATGCCTCTAATACCAAACCTGAGATCCTACCTCTAACATGAAATGTGATATCCTACTCCTTCCCTTTCCAAACGTGAGACCCTCCCTATAGCATGAGATGTGATATCCAACTACTTCCCATTCCAATCCTGAGACCCTTCCTATAGCATGAGATGTGATATCTCAATGCTTATACCAAACCTGAGACCCTTCCTATAGCATGAGATGTGATATCCAACTCCTTCCCATTCCAATCCTGATACCCTTCCTATAACATGAGATGTGATGTCTCAATGCTTCTAAAACCAGACCTGAGATCCTTCCTATGGCATGAGATGTGATATCCAACTCCTTCCCATTCCAATCCTGAGAGCCTTCCTATAGCATGAGATGTGATATCCAACTCCTTCCCATTCCAATCCTGAGAGCCTTCCTATAGCATGAGATGTGATATCTCAAAGCTTCTAATACCAAACCTGAGATCCTTCCTATAACATGAGATGTGATATCCAAATCCTTCCCCTTCCAAACCTGAGACCCTCCCTTTAGCATGAGATGTGATATCTCAATGCTTCTAATACCAAACCTTATTTCCTTCCTATAACATGAGATGTGATATCAAAATCCTTCCCCTTCCAAACCTGAGACCCTCCCTTTAGCATGAGATGTGATATCCAACTCCTTCCCATTCCAATCCTGAGACCCTTCTGATAGCATGAGATGTGATATCTCAATGCCTCTAATACCAAACCTGAGATCCTACCTCTAACATGAAATGTGATATCCTACTCCTTCCCTTTCCAAACGTGAGATCCTCCCTATAGCATGAGATGTGATATCCAAATACTTCCCATTCCAATCCTGAGACCCTTCCTATAGCATGAGATGTGATATCTCAATGCTTATACCAAACCTGAGACCCTTCCTATAGCATGAGATGTGATATCCAACTCCTTCCCATTCCAATCCTGAGACCCTTCCTATAACATGAGATGTGATGTCTCAATGCTTCTAATACCAAACCTGAGATCCTTCCTATGGCATGAGATGTGATATCCAACTCCTTCCCATTCCAACCTGAGACCCTTCGTATAGCATGAGATGGGATATCCAACTCCTTCCCATTCCAATCCTAAGACCCTTCTGATAGCATGAGATGTGATATCTCAATGCTTCTAATACCAAACCTGAGATCCTTCCGATAACATGAGATGTGATATCTCAATTCTTCTAATACCAAACCTGATATCCTTCCTATAACACGAGATGTGATATCCAAATACTTCCCCTTCCAAACCTGAGGCCCTCCCTTTGGCATGAGATGTGATATCCAACTCCTTCCCATTCCAATCCTGAGAGCCTTCTGATAGCATGAGATGTGATATCTCAATGCCTCTAATACCAAACCTGAGATCCTACCTCTAACATGAAATGTGATATCCTACTCCTTCCCTTTCCAAACGTGAGACCCTCCCTATAGCATGAGATGTGATATCCAACTCCTTCCCATTCCAATCCTGAGACCCTTCCTATAGCATGAGATGTGATATCTCAATGCTTATACCAAACCTGAGACCCTTCCTATAGCATGAGATGTGATATCCAACTCCTTCCCATTCCAATCCTGAGACCCTTCCTATAACATGAGATGTGATGTCTCAATGCTTCTAATACCAAACCTGAGATCCTTCCTATGGCATGTGATGTCATATAAAACTCCTTCCCATTCCAATCCTGAGACCCTTCCTATAGCATGAGATGTGATATCCAACTCCTTCCCATTCCAATCCTGAGAGCCTTCTGAGAGCATGAGATGTGATATCTCAATGCTTCTAATACCAAACCTGAGATCCTTCCTATAACACGAGATGTGATATCCAAATCCTTCCCCTTCCAAACCTGAGACCCTCCCTTTGGCATGAGATGTGATATCCAACTCCTTCCCATTCCAATCCTGAGACCCTTCCTATAGCATGAGACGTGATATCTCAATGCTTCTAATACCAAACCTGAGACCCTTCCTATAGCATGATATGGGATATCCAACTCCTTCCCAATCCAATCCTGAGACCCTTCTGAAAGCATGAGATGTGATATCTCAATGCTTCTACCAAACCTGAGACCCTTCCTATGGCATGAGATGTGATATCAAACTCCTTCCCATTCGAATCCTGAGACCCTTCCCATACCATGAGATGTGATATCTCAATGTTTCTCATACCAAACCTGAGGCCCTTCCTATAGCAAGAGATGTGGTATACAAATCCTTCCCATTCCAAACCTGAAACCCTTCCTATAGCATGAGATGTGATATCCGACTCCTTCCCAATCCAATCCTGAGACCCTTCCTATAGCATGAGATGAAATATCACAATGCTTGTAATACCAAATCTGAGTCCCTTCATATAGCATGAGATGTGATATCCAACTCCTTCCCATTCCAATCTGAGACCCTTCCTATAGCATGAGATGTGACATCTCAATGCTTCTAATACCAAACCTGAGACCCTTCCTATAGCCTGAGATGGCATATCCAACTCCTTCCCATCCCAATCCTGAGACACTTACGATAGCAGAGATGTGATATCTCAATGCTTATACCAAACCTGAGACCCTTCCTATAACATGAGATGTGATATCCAACTCCTTCCCGTTCCAAACCTGAGACCCTTCCTATAGCATATGTGGTATCCAACTCCTTCCCATTCCAAACATGAGACCCTTCCTATAGCAAGAATGTAATATCCAATTCCTTCCCATTCCAATCCTGAGACCATGCCTATAGCATGAGATGTGATATCTCAATGCTTCTAATACCAAACCTGAGATCCTTGCTATGACATGAGATGTGAAATCCAATTCCTTCCCATTCCAAACCTGAAACCCTTCCTACAGCATGCAATGTGATATCTCAATGCTTCTAATACCAAACCTGAGACCCGTCCTATAACATGAGATGGGATATCCAACTCCTTCCCGTTCCAAACCTGAGACCCTTCCTATAGTATGAGATGTGATATCCAACTCCTTTCCATCCCAATCCTGAGACACTTCCGATAGCAGAGATGTTATATCTCAATGCTTATACCAAACCTGAGACCCTTCCTATGGCATGAGATGTGATATCCAACTCCTTCCCATTCCAATCCTGAGACCCTTCCTATAGCATGAGATGCGATATCTCAATGCTTCTAATACCAAACCTGGACCCTTCCTATAGCATGAAATGTGATATCAAACTCCGTCCCATTCCAATCCTGCGTCCCTTCCTATAGCATGAGATTTGATATCTCAATGTTTCTACTACCAAACCTGAGACCCTTCCTATAACATGAGACGTGATATCCAACTCCTTCCCATTCCAATCCTGAGACTCTTCCTATAGCATGAGATGTGATATCTCAATGCTTCTACCAAACCTGAGACCTTTCTATAGCATGAGATGTGATATCCGACTCCTTCCCATTCCAATCCTCAGACACTTCCTATAGCATGAGATGTGATATCTCAATGCTTCTAATACCAAACCTGAGACCCTTCCTATGGCATGAGATTTGATATCAAACTCCTTCCCAATCCAATCCTGAGACCCTTCCAATAGCATGAGATATGATATCCAACTCCTTCCCATTCCAATCCTGAAACCCTTCCTACACCATGAGATGTGATATCTTAATGCTTCTAATACCAAACCTGAGACCCGTCCTATAACATGAGATGTGATATCCAAATCCTTCCCCTTCCAAACCTGAGACCCTTCCTTTAGCATGAGATGTGATATCCAGCTCCTTCTCATTCCAATCCTGAGACCCTTCCGATAGCATGAGATGTGATATCTCAATGCTTCTAATATCAAAACTGAGACCCTCCCTATAGCATGAGATGTGCTATCTAAGTCCTTCCCATTCCAATCCTGAGACCCTTCGGATAGCAGAGATGTGATATCTCAATCCTTATACCAAACCTGAGACCCTTCCTATGGCATGAGATGTGATATCCAACTCCTTCCCATTCCAATCCTGAGACCCCTCCTATAGCATGAGATGGGATATCTCAATGCTTCTACCAAACCTGACACCCTTCCTTTAGCATGAGATGTGATATCCAACTCCTTCCCATTCCAATCCTGAGACCCTTACTATAGCATGAGATGTGATATCTCAATGCTTCTAATACCAAACCTGAGATCCTTCCTATAACATGAGATGTGATATCCAAATCCTTCCCCTTCCAAACCTGAGACCCTCCCTTTAGCATGAGATGTGATATCCAACTCCTTCCCATTCCAATCCTGAGACCCTTCTGATAGCATGAAATGTGATGTCTCAATGCTTCTACCAAACCTGAGATCCTTCCGATAGCATGAGATGTGATATCTCAATGCTTCTAATACCAAACCTGAGATCCTTCCTATAACATGAGATGTGATATCCAAATCCTTCCCCTTCCAAACCTGAGACCCTTCCTTTAGCATGAGATGTGATATCCAACTCCTTCCCATTCCAATCCTGAGACCCTTCTGATAGCATGAGATGTGATGTCTCAATGCCTCTAATACCAAACCTGAGATCCTACCTCTAACATGAAATGTGATGTCCAACTCCTTCCCCTTCCAAACCTGAGAGCCGTCCTATAGCATGAGATGCGATATCCAACTCATTCCCATTCCAATCCTGAGACTCTTCCTATAGCATGAGATGTGATATCTCAATGCTTCTACCAAACCTGAGACCCTTCCTATAGCATGAGATGTGCTATCCGACTCCTTCCCATTCCAATCCTCAGACACTTCATATAGCATGAGATGTGATATCTCAATGCTTCTAATACCAAACCTGAGACCCTTCCTATGGCATGAGATTTGATATCAAACTCCTTCCCAATCCAATCCTGAGATCCTTCCTATAACATGAGATGTGATATCCAAATCCTTCCCCTTCCAAACCAGAGACCCTCCCTTTAGCGTGAGATGTGATATCCAACTCCTTCCCATTCCAATCCTTAGACCCTTCTGATAGCATGAGATGTGATGTCTCAATGCCTCTAATACCAAACCTGTGATCCTACATCTAACATGAAATGTGATATCCAACTCCTTCCCCTTCCAAACCTGAGAGCCTTCCTATAACATGAGATGTGATATCGAAGTCCTTCCCATTCCAATCCTGAGACCCTTCCTATAACATGAGATGTGATATCCAACTCCTTCCCATTCCAACCTGAGACCCTTCCTATAGCATGAGATGGAATATCCAACTACTTCCAAATCCAATCCTGATACCCTTCCGATAGCATGAGATGTGATATCCCAATGCTTCTACCAAACCTGAGACCCATACTATGGCATGAGATGTGATATCAAACTCCTTCCCATTCCAATCCCGAGACCCTTCCTATAGCTTGAGATGTGATATCCAACTCCTTCCCATTCCAATTCTGAGACCCTTCCTATACCAGGAGACTTGCTATCTCAATGCTTCTAATACCAAACCTGAGATCCTTGCTATGACATGAGATGTGATATCCAATTCCTTCCCATTCCAAACCTGAAACCCTTCCTACAGCATGCAATGTGATATCTCAATGCTTCTAATACCAAACCTGAGACCCGTCCTATAACATGAGATGGGATATCCAACTCCTTCCCGTTCCAAACCTGAGACCCTTCCTATAGTATGAGATGTGATATCCAACTCCTTTCCATCCCAATCCTGAGACACTTCCGATAGCAGAGATGTTATATCTCAATGAATATACCAAACCTGAGACCCTTCCTATGGCATGAGATGTGATATCCAACTCCTTCCCATTCCAATCCTGAGACCCTTCCTATAGCATGAGATGCGATATCTCAATGCTTCTAATACCAAACCTGGACCCTTCCTATAGCATGAAATGTGATATCAAACTCCGTCCCATTCCAATCCTGCGTCCCTTCCTATAGCATGAGATTTGATATCTCAATGTTTCTACTACCAAACCTGAGACCCTTCCTATAACATGAGACGTGATATCCAACTCCTTCCCATTCCAATCCTGAGACTCTTCCTATAGCATGAGATGTGATATCTCAATGCTTCTACCAAACCTGAGACCCTTCTATAGCATGAGATGTGATATCCGACTCCTTCCCATTCCAATCCTCAGACACTTCCTATAGCATGAGATGTGATATCTCAATGCTTCTAATACCAAACCTGAGACCCTTCCTATGGCATGAGATTTGATATCAAACTCCTTCCCAATCCAATCCTGAGACCCTTCCAATAGCATGAGATATGATATCCAACTCCTTCCCATTCCAATCCTGAAACCCTTCCTACACCATGAGATGTGATATCTTAATGCTTCTAATACCAAACCTGAGACCCGTCCTATAACATGAGATGTGATATCCAAATCCTTCCCCTTCCAAACCTGAGACCCTTCCTTTAGCATGAGATGTGATATCCAGCTCCTTCTCATTCCAATCCTGAGACCCTTCCGATAGCATGAGATGTGATATCTCAATGCTTCTAATATCAAAACTGAGACCCTCCCTATAGCATGAGATGTGCTATCTAAGTCCTTCCCATTCCAATCCTGAGACCCTTCGGATAGCAGAGATGTGATATCTCAATCCTTATACCAAACCTGAGACCCTTCCTATGGCATGAGATGTGATATCCAACTCCTTCCCATTCCAATCCTGAGACCCCTCCTATAGCATGAGATGGGATATCTCAATGCTTCTACCAAACCTGACACCCTTCCTTTAGCATGAGATGTGATATCCAACTCCTTCCCATTCCAATCCTGAGACCCTTACTATAGCATGAGATGTGATATCTCAATGCTTCTAATACCAAACCTGAGATCCTTCCTATAACATGAGATGTGATATCCAAATCCTTCCCCTTCCAAACCTGAGACCCTCCCTTTAGCATGAGATGTGATATCCAACTCCTTCCCATTCCAATCCTGAGACCCTTCTGATAGCATGAAATGTGATGTCTCAATGCTTCTACCAAACCTGAGATCCTTCCGATAGCATGAGATGTGATATCTCAATGCTTCTAATACCAAACCTGAGATCCTTCCTATAACATGAGATGTGATATCCAAATCCTTCCCCTTCCAAACCTGAGACCCTTCCTTTAGCATGAGATGTGATATCCAACTCCTTCCCATTCCAATCCTGAGACCCTTCTGATAGCATGAGATGTGATGTCTCAATGCCTCTAATACCAAACCTGAGATCCTACCTCTAACATGAAATGTGATGTCCAACTCCTTCCCCTTCCAAACCTGAGAGCCGTCCTATAGCATGAGATGCGATATCCAACTCCTTCCCATTCCAATCCTGAGACTCTTCCTATAGCATGAGATGTGATATCTCAATGCTTCTACCAAACCTGAGACCCTTCCTATAGCATGAGATGTGCTATCCGACTCCTTCCCATTCCAATCCTCAGACACTTCATATAGCATGAGATGTGATATCTCAATGCTTCTAATACCAAACCTGAGACCCTTCCTATGGCATGAGATTTGATATCAAACTCCTTCCCAATCCAATCCTGAGATCCTTCCTATAACATGAGATGTGATATCCAAATCCTTCCCCTTCCAAACCAGAGACCCTCCCTTTAGCGTGAGATGTGATATCCAACTCCTTCCCATTCCAATCCTTAGACCCTTCTGATAGCATGAGATGTGATGTCTCAATGCCTCTAATACCAAACCTGTGATCCTACATCTAACATGAAATGTGATATCCAACTCCTTCCCCTTCCAAACCTGAGAGCCTTCCTATAACATGAGATGTGATATCGAAGTCCTTCCCATTCCAATCCTGAGACCCTTCCTATAACATGAGATGTGATATCCAACTCCTTCCCATTCCAACCTGAGACCCTTCCTATAGCATGAGATGGGATATCCAACTACTTCCAAATCCAATCCTGATACCCTTCCGATAGCATGAGATGTGATATCCCAATGCTTCTACCAAACCTGAGACCCATACTATGGCATGAGATGTGATATCAAACTCCTTCCCATTCCAATCCCGAGACCCTTCCTATAGCTTGAGATGTGATATCCAACTCCTTCCCATTCCAATTCTGAGACCCTTCCTATACCAGGAGACTTGCTATCTCAATGCTTCTAATACCAAACCTGAGATCCTTGCTATGACATGAGATGTGATATCCAATTCCTTCCCATTCCAAACCTGAAACCCTTCCTACAGCATGCAATGTGATATCTCAATGCTTCTAATACCAAACCTGAGACCCGTCCTATAACATGAGATGGGATATCCAACTCCTTCCCGTTCCAAACCTGAGACCCTTCCTATAGTATGAGATGTGATATCCAACTCCTTTCCATCCCAATCCTGAGACACGTCCGATAGCAGAGATGTTATATCTCAATGCTTATACCAAACCTGAGACCCTTCCTATGGCATGAGATGTGATATCCAACTCCTTCCCATTCCAATCCTGAGACCCTTCCTATAGCATGAGATGCGATATCTCAATGCTTCTAATACCAAACCTGGACCCTTCCTATAGCATGAAATGTGATATCAAACTCCGTCCCATTCCAATCCTGCGTCCCTTCCTATAGCATGAGATTTGATATCTCAATGTTTCTACTACCAAACCTGAGACCCTTCCTATAACATGAGACGTGATATCCAACTCCTTCCCATTCCAATCCTGAGACTCTTCCTATAGCATGAGATGTGATATCTCAATGCTTCTACCAAACCTGAGACCCTTCTATAGCATGAGATGTGATATCCGACTCCTTCCCATTCCAATCCTCAGACACTTCCTATAGCATGAGATGTGATATCTCAATGCTTCTAATACCAAACCTGAGATCCTTGCTATGACATGAGATGTCATATCCAATTCCTTCCCATTCCAAACCTGAAACCCTTCCTACAGCATGCAATGTGATATCTCAATGCTTCTAATACCAAACCTGAGACCCGTCCTATAACATGAGATGGGATATCCAACTCCTTCCCGTTCCAAACCTGAGACCCTTCCTATAGTATGAGATGTGATATCCAACTCCTTTCCATCCCAATCCTGAGACACTTCCGATAGCAGAGATGTGATATCTCAATGCTTCTAATACCAAACCTGAGACCCTTCCTATGGCATGAGATTTGATATCAAACTCCTTCCCAATCCAATCCTGAGATCCTTCCTATAACATGAGATGTGATATCCAAATCCTTCCCCTTCCAAACCAGAGACCCTCCCTTTAGCGTGAGATGTGATATCCAACTCCTTCCCATTCCAATCCTTAGACCCTTCTGATAGCATGAGATGTGATGTCTCAATGCCTCTAATACCAAACCTGTGATCTTACATCTAACATGAAATGTGATATCCAACTCCTTCCCCTTCCTAACCTGAGAGCCTTCCTATAACATGAGATGTGATATCGAAGTCCTTCCCATTCCAATCCTGAGACCCTTCCTATAACATGAGATGTGATATCCAACTCCTTCCCATTCCAACCTGAGACCCTTCCTATAGCATGAGATGGGATATCCAACTACTTCCAAATCCAATCCTGATACCCTTCCGATAGCATGAGATGTGATATCCCAATGCTTCTACCAAACCTGAGACCCATACTATGGCATGAGATGTGATATCAAACTCCTTCCCATTCCAATCCCGAGACCCTTCCTATAGCTTGAGATGTGATATCCAACTCCTTCCCATTCCAATTCTGAGACCCTTCCTATACCAGGAGACTTGCTATCTCAATGCTTCTAATACCAAACCTGAGATCCTTCCTATGGCATGAGATGTGATATCCTACTCCTTCCCTTTCCAAACGTGAGACCCTCCCTATAGCATGAGATGTGATATCCAACTACTTCCCATTCCAATCCTGAGACCCTTTTCTATAGCATGAGATGTGATATCTCAATGCTTATACCAAACCTGAGACCCTTCCTATAGCATGAGATGTGATATCCAACTCCTTCCCATTCCAATCCTGAGACCCTTCCTATAACATGAGATGTGATATCTCAATGCTTCTAATACCAAACCTGATTTCCTTCCTATAACATGAGATGTGATATCAAAATCCTTCCCCTTCCAAACCTGAGACCCTCCCTTTAGCATGAGATGTGATATCCAACTCCTTCCCATTCCAATCCTGAGACCCTTCTGATAGCATGAGATGTGATATCCAAATACTTCCCATTCCAATCCTGAGACCCTTCCTATAGCATGAGATGTGATATCTCAATGCTTATACCAAACCTGAGACCCTTCCTATAGCATGAGATGTGATATCCAACTCCTTCCCATTCCAATCCTGAGACCCTTCCTATAACATGAGATGTGATGTCTCAATGCTTCTAATACCAAACCTGAGATCCTTCCTATGGCATGAGATGTGATATCCAACTCCTTCCCATTCCAACCTGAGACCCTTCCTATAGCATGAGATGGGATATCCAACTCCTTCCCATTCCAATCCTGAGACCCTTCTGATAGCATGAGATGTTATATCTCAATGATTCTAATACCAAACCTGAGATCCTTCCGATAACATGAGATGTGATATCTCAATTCTTCTAATACCAAACCTGAGATCCTTCCTATAACACGAGATGTGATATCCAAATACTTCCCCTTCCAAACCTGAGACCCTCCCTTTGGCATGAGATGTGATATCCAGCTCCTTCCCATTCCAATCCTGAGACCCTTCCGATAGCAGAGATGCGATATCTCAATGCTTATACCAAACCTGAGATCCTTCCTATGGCATGAGATGTGATATCCAACTCCTTCCCATTCCAACCTGAGACCCTTCCTATAGCATGAGATGGGATATCCAACTCCTTCCCATTCCAATCCTGAGACCCTTCTGATAGCATGAGATGTTATATCTCAATGATTCTAATACCAAACCTGAGACCCTTCTGATAGCATGAGATGTGATATCTCAATGCCTCTAATACCAAACCTGAGATCCTACCTCTAACATGAAATGTGATATCCTACTCCTTCCCCTTCCAAACCTGAGACCCTTCCTTTAGCATGAGATGTGATATCCAGCTCCTTCCCATTCCAATCCTGAGACCCTTCCGATAGCAGAGATGCGATATCTCAATGCTTATACCAAACCTGAGACCCTTCCTATGGCATGAGATGTGATATCCAACTCCTTCCCATTTCAATCCTGAGACCCTTCCTATAGCTTGAGATGTGATATCTCAATGCTTCTAATACCAAACCTGAGACCCTTCCTATAGCATGAGATGGGAAATGTGATATCCAACTCCTTCCCCTTCCAAACCTGAGAGCCTTCCTATAGCATGAGATGTGATATTGAAGTATTTCCCATTTCAATCCTGAGACCCTTCCTATAACATGAGATGTGATACCCAACACCTTCCCATTCCAACCTGAGACCCTTCCTATAGCATGAGATGGGATATCCAACTACTTCCAAATCCAATCCTGATACCCTTCCGTTAGCATGAGATGTATCTCAATGCTTCTAATACCAAACCTGAGATCCTTCCTATAACATGAGATGTGATATCCAAATCCTTCCCCTTCCAAACCTGAGACCCTCCCTTTAGCATGAGATGTGATATCCAACTCCTTCCCATTCCAATCCTGAGACCCTTCCTATAGCATGAGATGTGATATCTCAATGCTTATACCAAACCTGAGAACCTTCCTATAGCATGAGATGTGATATCCAACTCCTTCCCATTCCAATCCTGAGACCCTTCCTATAACATGAGATGTGATATCCAACTCCTTCCCATTCCAATCCTGAGACCCTTCTGAGAGCATGAGATGTGATATCTCAATGCTTCTAATACCAAACCTGAGATCCTTCCGATAGCATGAGATGTGATATCTCAATTCTTCTAATACCAAACCTGAGATCCTTCCTATAACACGAGATGTGATATCCAAATCCTTCCCCTTCCAAACCTGAGACCCTCCCTTTGGCATGAGATGTGATATCCAACTCCTTCCCATTCCAATCCTGAGACCCTTCTGATAGCATGAGATGTGATATCTCAATGCCTCTAACAAACCTGAGATCCTACCTCTAACATGAAATGTGATATCCAACTCCTTCCCCTTCCAAACCTGAGAGCCTTCCTATAGCATGAGATGTGATATCGAAGTATTTCCCATTCCAATCCTGAGACCCTTCCTATAACATGAGATGTGATATCCAACTCCTTCCCATTCCAACCTGAGACCCTTCCTATAGCATGAGATGGGATATCAAACTACTTCCAAATCCAATCCTGATACCCTTTCGATAGCATGAGATGTGATATCTCAATGCCTCTAATACCAAACCTGAGATCCTTCCGATAGCATGAGATGCGATATCTCAATGCTTCTAATACCAAACCTGATTTCCTTCCTATAACATGAGATGTGATATCAAAATCCTTCCCCTTCCAAACCTGAGACCCTCCCTTTAGCATGAGATGTGATATCCAACTCCTTCCCATTCCCATCCTGAGACCCTTCTGATAGCATGAGATGTGATATCTCAATGCCTCTAATACCAAACCTGAGATCCTACCTCTAACATGAAATGTGATATCCTACTCCTTCCCTTTCCAAACGTGAGACCCTCCCTATAGCATGAGATGTGATATCCAACTACTTCCCATTCCAATCCTGAGACCCTTCCTATAGCATGAGATGTGATATCTCAATGCTTATACCAAACCTGAGACCCTTCCTATAGCATGAGATGTGATATCCAACTCCTTCCCATTCCAATCCTGATACCCTTCCTATAACATGAGATGTGATGTCTCAATGCTTCTAAAACCAGACCTGAGATCCTTCCTATGGCATGAGATGTGATATCCAACTCCTTCCCATTCCAATCCTGAGAGCCATCCTATAGCATGAGATGTGATATCCAACTCCTTCCCATTCCAATCCTGAGAGCCTTCCTATAGCATGAGATGTGATATCTCAAAGCTTCTAATACCAAACCTGAGATCCTTCCTATAACATGAGATGTGATATCCAAATCCTTCCCCTTCCAAACCTGAGACCCTCCCTTTAGCATGAGATGTGATATCTCAATGCTTCTAATACCAAACCTTATTTCCTTCCTATAACATGAGATGTGATATCAAAATCCTTCCCCTTCCAAACCTGAGACCCTCCCTTTAGCATGAGATGTGATATCCAACTCCTTCCCATTCCAATCCTGAGACCCTTCTGATAGCATGAGATGTGATATCTCAATGCCTCTAGTACCAAACCTGAGATCCTACCTCTAACATGAAATGTGATATCCTACTCCTTCCCTTTCCAAACGTGAGATCCTCCCTATAGCATGAGATGTGATATCCAAATACTTCCCATTCCAATCCTGAGACCCTTCCTATAGCATGAGATGTGATATCTCAATGCTTATACCAAACCTGAGACCCTTCCTATAGCATGAGATGTGATATCCAACTCCTTCCCATTCCAATCCTGAGACCCTTCCTATAACATGAGATGTGATGTCTCAATGCTTCTAATACCAAACCTGAGATCCTTCCTATGGCATGAGATGTGATATCCAACTCCTTCCCATTCCAACCTGAGACCCTTCGTATAGCATGAGATGGGATATCCAACTCCTTCCCATTCCAATCCTAAGACCCTTCTGATAGCATGAGATGTGATATCTCAATGCTTCTAATACCAAACCTGAGATCCTTCCGATAACATGAGATGTGATATCTCAATTCTTCTAATACCAAACCTGATATCCTTCCTATAACACGAGATGTGATATCCAAATACTTCCCCTTCCAAACCTGAGGCCCTCCCTTTGGCATGAGATGTGATATCCAACTCCTTCCCATTCCAATCCTGAGAGCCTTCTGATAGCATGAGATGTGATATCTCAATGCCTCTAATACCAAACCTGAGATCCTACCTCTAACATGAAATGTGATATCCTACTCCTTCCCTTTCCAAACGTGAGACCCTCCCTATAGCATGAGATGTGATATCCAACTCCTTCCCATTCCAATCCTGAGACCCTTCCTATAGCATGAGATGTGATATCTCAATGCTTATACCAAACCTGAGACCCTTCCTATAGCATGAGATGTGATATCCAACTCCTTCCCATTCCAATCCTGAGACCCTTCCTATAACATGAGATGTGATGTCTCAATGCTTCTAATACCAAACCTGAGATCCTTCCTATGGCATGTGATGTCATATAAAACTCCTTCCCATTCCAATCCTGAGACCCTTCCTATAGCATGAGATGTGATATCCAACTCCTTCCCATTCCAATCCTGAGAGCCTTCTGAGAGCATGAGATGTGATATCTCAATGCTTCTAATACCAAACCTGAGATCCTTCCTATAACACGAGATGTGATATCCAAATCCTTCCCCTTCCAAACCTGAGACCCTCCCTTTGGCATGAGATGTGATATCCAACTCCTTCCCATTCCAATCCTGAGACCCTTCCTATAGCATGAGACGTGATATCTCAATGCTTCTAATACCAAACCTGAGACCCTTCCTATAGCATGATATGGGATATCCAACTCCTTCCCAATCCAATCCTGAGACCCTTCTGAAAGCATGAGATGTGATATCTCAATGCTTCTACCAAACCTGAGACCCTTCCTATGGCATGAGATGTGATATCAAACTCCTTCCCATTCGAATCCTGAGACCCTTCCCATACCATGAGATGTGATATCTCAATGTTTCTCATACCAAACCTGAGGCCCTTCCTATAGCAAGAGATGTGGTATACAAATCCTTCCCATTCCAAACCTGAAACCCTTCCTATAGCATGAGATGTGATATCCGACTCCTTCCCAATCCAATCCTGAGACCCTTCCTATAGCATGAGATGAAATATCACAATGCTTGTAATACCAAATCTGAGTCCCTTCATATAGCATGAGATGTGATATCCAACTCCTTCCCATTCCAATCTGAGACCCTTCCTATAGCATGAGATGTGACATCTCAATGCTTCTAATACCAAACCTGAGACCCTTCCTATAGCCTGAGATGGCATATCCAACTCCTTCCCATCCCAATCCTGAGACACTTACGATAGCAGAGATGTGATATCTCAATGCTTATACCAAACCTGAGACCCTTCCTATAACATGAGATGTGATATCCAACTCCTTCCCGTTCCAAACCTGAGACCCTTCCTATAGCATATGTGGTATCCAACTCCTTCCCATTCCAAACATGAGACCCTTCCTATAGCAAGAATGTAATATCCAATTCCTTCCCATTCCAATCCTGAGACCATGCCTATAGCATGAGATGTGATATCTCAATGCTTCTAATACCAAACCTGAGATCCTTGCTATGACATGAGATGTGAAATCCAATTCCTTCCCATTCCAAACCTGAAACCCTTCCTACAGCATGCAATGTGATATCTCAATGCTTCTAATACCAAACCTGAGACCCGTCCTATAACATGAGATGGGATATCCAACTCCTTCCCGTTCCAAACCTGAGACCCTTCCTATAGTATGAGATGTGATATCCAACTCCTTTCCATCCCAATCCTGAGACACTTCCGATAGCAGAGATGTTATATCTCAATGCTTATACCAAACCTGAGACCCTTCCTATGGCATGAGATGTGATATCCAACTCCTTCCCATTCCAATCCTGAGACCCTTCCTATAGCATGAGATGCGATATCTCAATGCTTCTAATACCAAACCTGGACCCTTCCTATAGCATGAAATGTGATATCAAACTCCGTCCCATTCCAATCCTGCGTCCCTTCCTATAGCATGAGATTTGATATCTCAATGTTTCTACTACCAAACCTGAGACCCTTCCTATAACATGAGACGTGATATCCAACTCCTTCCCATTCCAATCCTGAGACTCTTCCTATAGCATGAGATGTGATATCTCAATGCTTCTACCAAACCTGAGACCCTTCTATAGCATGAGATGTGATATCCGACTCCTTCCCATTCCAATCCTCAGACACTTCCTATAGCATGAGATGTGATATCTCAATGCTTCTAATACCAAACCTGAGACCCTTCCTATGGCATGAGATTTGATATCAAACTCCTTCCCAATCCAATCCTGAGACCCTTCCAATAGCATGAGATATGATATCCAACTCCTTCCCATTCCAATCCTGAAACCCTTCCTACACCATGAGATGTGATATCTTAATGCTTCTAATACCAAACCTGAGACCCGTCCTATAACATGAGATGTGATATCCAAATCCTTCCCCTTCCAAACCTGAGACCCTTCCTTTAGCATGAGATGTGATATCCAGCTCCTTCTCATTCCAATCCTGAGACCCTTCCGATAGCATGAGATGTGATATCTCAATGCTTCTAATATCAAAACTGAGACCCTCCCTATAGCATGTGATGTGCTATCTAAGTCCTTCCCATTCCAATCCTGAGACCCTTCGGATAGCAGAGATGTGATATCTCAATCCTTATACCAAACCTGAGACCCTTCCTATGGCATGAGATGTGATATCCAACTCCTTCCCATTCCAATCCTGAGACCCCTCCTATAGCATGAGATGGGATATCTCAATGCTTCTACCAAACCTGACACCCTTCCTTTAGCATGAGATGTGATATCCAACTCCTTCCCATTCCAATCCTGAGACCCTTACTATAGCATGAGATGTGATATCTCAATGCTTCTAATACCAAACCTGAGATCCTTCCTATAACATGAGATGTGATATCCAAATCCTTCCCCTTCCAAACCTGAGACCCTCCCTTTAGCATGAGATGTGATATCCAACTCCTTCCCATTCCAATCCTGAGACCCTTCTGATAGCATGAAATGTGATGTCTCAATGCTTCTACCAAACCTGAGATCCTTCCGATAGCATGAGATGTGATATCTCAATGCTTCTAATACCAAACCTGAGATCCTTCCTATAACATGAGATGTGATATCCAAATCCTTCCCCTTCCAAACCTGAGACCCTTCCTTTAGCATGAGATGTGATATCCAACTCCTTCCCATTCCAATCCTGAGACCCTTCTGATAGCATGAGATGTGATGTCTCAATGCCTCTAATACCAAACCTGAGATCCTACCTCTAACATGAAATGTGATGTCCAACTCCTTCCCCTTCCAAACCTGAGAGCCGTCCTATAGCATGAGATGCGATATCCAACTCCTTCCCATTCCAATCCTGAGACTCTTCCTATAGCATGAGATGTGATATCTCAATGCTTCTACCAAACCTGAGACCCTTCCTATAGCATGAGATGTGCTATCCGACTCCTTCCCATTCCAATCCTCAGACACTTCATATAGCATGAGATGTGATATCTCAATGCTTCTAATACCAAACCTGAGACCCTTCCTATGGCATGAGATTTGATATCAAACTCCTTCCCAATCCAATCCTGAGATCCTTCCTATAACATGAGATGTGATATCCAAATCCTTCCCCTTCCAAACCAGAGACCCTCCCTTTAGCGTGAGATGTGATATCCAACTCCTTCCCATTCCAATCCTTAGACCCTTCTGATAGCATGAGATGTGATGTCTCAATGCCTCTAATACCAAACCTGTGATCCTACATCTAACATGAAATGTGATATCCAACTCCTTCCCCTTCCAAACCTGAGAGCCTTCCTATAACATGAGATGTGATATCGAAGTCCTTCCCATTCCAATCCTGAGACCCTTCCTATAACATGAGATGTGATATCCAACTCCTTCCCATTCCAACCTGAGACCCTTCCTATAGCATGAGATGGGATATCCAACTACTTCCAAATCCAATCCTGATACCCTTCCGATAGCATGAGATGTGATATCCCAATGCTTCTACCAAACCTGAGACCCATACTATGGCATGAGATGTGATATCAAACTCCTTCCCATTCCAATCCCGAGACCCTTCCTATAGCTTGAGATGTGATATCCAACTCCTTCCCATTCCAATTCTGAGACCCTTCCTATACCAGGAGACTTGCTATCTCAATGCTTCTAATACCAAACCTGAGATCCTTGCTATGACATGAGATGTGATATCCAATTCCTTCCCATTCCAAACCTGAAACCCTTCCTACAGCATGCAATGTGATATCTCAATGCTTCTAATACCAAACCTGAGACCCGTCCTATAACATGAGATGGGATATCCAACTCCTTCCCGTTCCAAACCTGAGACCCTTCCTATAGTATGAGATGTGATATCCAACTCCTTTCCATCCCAATCCTGAGACACGTCCGATAGCAGAGATGTTATATCTCAATGCTTATACCAAACCTGAGACCCTTCCTATGGCATGAGATGTGATATCCAACTCCTTCCCATTCCAATCCTGAGACCCTTCCTATAGCATGAGATGCGATATCTCAATGCTTCTAATACCAAACCTGGACCCTTCCTATAGCATGAAATGTGATATCAAACTCCGTCCCATTCCAATCCTGCGTCCCTTCCTATAGCATGAGATTTGATATCTCAATGTTTCTACTACCAAACCTGAGACCCTTCCTATAACATGAGACGTGATATCCAACTCCTTCCCATTCCAATCCTGAGACTCTTCCTATAGCATGAGATGTGATATCTCAATGCTTCTACCAAACCTGAGACCCTTCTATAGCATGAGATGTGATATCCGACTCCTTCCCATTCCAATCCTCAGACACTTCCTATAGCATGAGATGTGATATCTCAATGCTTCTAATACCAAACCTGAGATCCTTGCTATGACATGAGATGTCATATCCAATTCCTTCCCATTCCAAACCTGAAACACTTTCTACAGCATGCAATGTGATATCTCAATGCTTCTAATACCAAACCTGAGACCCGTCCTATAACATGAGATGGGATATCCAACTCCTTCCCGTTCCAAACCTGAGACCCTTCCTATAGTATGAGATGTGATATCCAACTCCTTTCCATCCCAATCCTGAGACACTTCCGATAGCAGAGATGTGATATCTCAATGCTTCTAATACCAAACCTGAGACCCTTCCTATGGCATGAGATTTGATATCAAACTCCTTCCCAATCCAATCCTGAGATCCTTCCTATAACATGAGATGTGATATCCAAATCCTTCCCCTTCCAAACCAGAGACCCTCCCTTTAGCGTGAGATGTGATATCCAACTCCTTCCCATTCCAATCCTTAGACCCTTCTGATAGCATGAGATGTGATGTCTCAATGCCTCTAATACCAAACCTGTGATCTTACATCTAACATGAAATGTGATATCCAACTCCTTCCCCTTCCTAACCTGAGAGCCTTCCTATAACATGAGATGTGATATCGAAGTCCTTCCCATTCCAATCCTGAGACCCTTCCTATAACATGAGATGTGATATCCAACTCCTTCCCATTCCAACCTGAGACCCTTCCTATAGCATGAGATGGGATATCCAACTACTTCCAAATCCAATCCTGATACCCTTCCGATAGCATGAGATGTGATATCCCAATGCTTCTACCAAACCTGAGACCCATACTATGGCATGAGATGTGATATCAAACTCCTTCCCATTCCAATCCCGAGACCCTTCCTATAGCTTGAGATGTGATATCCAACTCCTTCCCATTCCAATTCTGAGACCCTTCCTATACCAGGAGACTTGCTATCTCAATGCTTCTAATACCAAACCTGAGATCCTTCCTATGGCATGAGATGTGATATCCAACTCCTTCCCATTCCAACCTGAGACCCTTCCTATAGCATGAGATGGGATATCCAACTCCTTCCCATTCCAATCCTGAGACCCTTCTGATAGCATGAGATGTTATATCTCAATGCTTCTAATACCAAACCTGAGATCCTTCCGATAACATGAGATGTGATATCTCAATTCTTCTAATACCAAACCTGAGATCCTTCCTATAACACGAGATGTGATATCCAAATACTTCCCCTTCCAAATCTGAGAGCCTTCCTATAGCATGAGATGTGATATTGAAGTATTTCCCATTTCAATCCTGAGACCCTTCCTATAACATGAGATGTGATACCCAACACCTTCCCCTTCCAAACCTGAGACCCTCCCTTTAGCATGAGATGTGATATCCAACTCCTTCCCATTCCAATCCTGAGACCCTTCCTATAGCATGAGATGTGATATCTCAATGCTTATACCAAACCTGAGAACCTTCCTATAGCATGAGATGTGATATCCAACTCCTTCCCATTCCAATCCTGAAACCCTTCCTATAACATGAGATGTAATATCCAACTCCTTCCCATTCCAATCCTGAGACCCTTCTGAGAGCATGAGATGTGATATCTCAATGCTTCTAATACCAAACCTGAGATCCTTCCGATAGCATGAGATATGATATCTCAATTCTTCTAATACCAAACCTCAGATCCTTCCTATAACACGAGATGTGATATCCAAATCCTTCCCCTTCCAAACCTGAGACCCTCCCTTTGGCATGAGATGTGATATCCAACTCCTTCCCATTCCAATCCTGAGACCCTTCTGATAGCATGAGATGTGATATCTCAATGCCTCTAACAAAGCTGAGATCCTACCTCTAACATGAAATGTGATATCCAACTCCTTCCCCTTCCAAACCTGAGAGCCTTCCTATAGCATGAGATGTGATATCAAAGTATTTCCCATTCCAATCCTGAGACCCTTCCTATAACATGAGATGTGATATCCAACTCCTTCCCATTCCAACCTGAGACCCTTCCTATAGCATGAGATGGGATATCCAACTACTTCCAAATCCAATCCTGATACCCTTTCGATAGCATGAGATGTGATATCTCAATGCCTCTAATACCAAACCTGAGATCCTTCCGATAGCATGAGATGCGATATCTCAATGCTTCTAATACCAAACCTGATTTCCTTCCTATAACATGAGATGTGATATCAAAATCCTTCCCCTTCCAAACCTGAGACCCTCCCTTTAGCATGAGATGTGATATCCAACTCCTTCCCATTCCAATCCTGAGACCCTTCTGATAGCATGAGATGTGATATCTCAATGCCTCTAATACCAAACCTGAGATCCTACCTCTAACATGAAATGTGATATCCTACTCCTTCCCTTTCCAAACGTGAGACCCTCCCTATAGCATGAGATGTGATATCCAACTACTTCCCATTCCAAAACTGAGACCCTTTTCTATAGCATGAGATGTGATATCTCAATGCTTATACCAAACCTGAGACCCTTCCTATAGCATGAGATGTGATATCCAACTCCTTCCCATTCCAATCCTGAGACCCTTACTATAACATGAGATGTGATATCTCAATGCTTCTAATACCAAACCTGATTTCCTTCCTATAACATGAGATGTGATATCAAAATCCTTCCCCTTCCAAACCTGAGACCCTCCCTTTAGCATGAGATGTGATATCCAACTCCTTCCCATTCCAATCCTGAGACCCTTCTGATAGCATGAGATGTGATATCCAAATACTTCCCATTCCAATCCTGAGACCCTTCCTATAGCATGAGATGTGATATCTCAATGCTTATACCAAACCTGAGACCCTTCCTATAGCATGAGATGTGATATCCAACTCCTTCCCATTCCAATCCTGAGACCCTTCCTATAACATGAGATGTGATGTCTCAATGCTTCTAATACCAAACCTGAGATCCTTCCTATGGCATGAGATGTGATATCCAACTCCTTCCCATTCCAACCTGAGACCCTTCCTATAGCATGAGATGGGATATCCAACTCCTTCCCATTCCAATCCTGAGACCCTTCTGATAGCATGAGATGTTATACCTCAATGATTCTAATACCAAACCTAGATCCTTCCGATAACATGAGATGTGATATCTCAATTCTTCTAATACCAAACCTGAGATCCTTCCTATAACACGAGATGTGATATCCAAATACTTCCCCTTCCAAACCTGAGACCCTCCCTTTGGCATGAGATGTGATATCCAACTCCTTCCCATTCCAATCCTGAGAGCCTTCTGATAGCATGAGATGTGATATCTCAATGCCTCTAATACCAAACCTGAGATCCTACCTCTAACATGAAATGTGATATCCTACTCCTTCCCCTTCCAAACCTGAGACCCTTCCTTTAGCATGAGATGTGATATCCAGCTCCTTCCCATTCCAATCCTGAGACCCTTCCGATAGCAGAGATGCGATATCTCAATGCTTATACCAAACCTGAGACCCTTCCTATGGCATGAGATGTGATATCCAACTCCTTCCCATTTCAATCCTGAGACCCTTCCTATAGCTTGAGATGTGATATCTCAATGCTTCTAATACCAAACCTGAGACCCTTCCTATAGCATGAGATGGGAAATGTGATATCCAACTCCTTCCCCTTCCAAACCTGAGAGCCTTCCTATAGCATGAGATGTGATATTGAAGTATTTCCCATTTCAATCCTGAGACCCTTCCTATAACATGAGATGTGATACCCAACACCTTCCCATTCCAACCTGAGACCCTTCCTATAGCATGAGATGGGATATCCAACTACTTCCAAATCCAATCCTGATACCCTTCCGTTAGCATGAGATGTATCTCAATGCTTCTAATACCAAACCTGAGATCCTTCCTATAACATGAGATGTGATATCCAAATCCTTCCCCTTCCAAACCTGAGACCCTCCCTTTAGCATGAGATGTGATATCCAACTCCTTCCCATTCCAATCCTGAGACCCTTCCTATAGCATGAGATGTGATATCTCAATGCTTATACCAAACCTGAGAACCTTCCTATAGCATGAGATGTGATATCCAACTCCTTCCCATTCCAATCCTGAGACCCTTCCTATAACATGAGATGTGATATCCAACTCCTTCCCATTCCAATCCTGAGACCCTTCTGAGAGCATGAGATGTGATATCTCAATGCTTCTAATACCAAACCTGAGATCCTTCCGATAGCATGAGATGTGATATCTCAATTCTTCTAATACCAAACCTGAGATCCTTCCTATAACACGAGATGTGATATCCAAATCCTTCCCCTTCCAAACCTGAGACCCTCCCTTTGGCATGAGATGTGATATCCAACTCCTTCCCATTCCAATCCTGAGACCCTTCTGATAGCATGAGATGTGATATCTCAATGCCTCTAACAAACCTGAGATCCTACCTCTAACATGAAATGTGATATCCAACTCCTTCCCCTTCCAAACCTGAGAGCCTTCCTATAGCATGAGATGTGATATCGAAGTATTTCCCATTCCAATCCTGAGACCCTTCCTATAACATGAGATGTGATATCCAACTCCTTCCCATTCCAACCTGAGACCCTTCCTATAGCATGAGATGGGATATCAAACTACTTCCAAATCCAATCCTGATACCCTTTCGATAGCATGAGATGTGATATCTCAATGCCTCTAATACCAAACCTGAGATCCTTCCGATAGCATGAGATGCGATATCTCAATGCTTCTAATACCAAACCTGATTTCCTTCCTATAACATGAGATGTGATATCAAAATCCTTCCCCTTCCAAACCTGAGACCCTCCCTTTAGCATGAGATGTGATATCCAACTCCTTCCCATTCCCATCCTGAGACCCTTCTGATAGCATGAGATGTGATATCTCAATGCCTCTAATACCAAACCTGAGATCCTACCTCTAACATGAAATGTGATATCCTACTCCTTCCCTTTCCAAACGTGAGACCCTCCCTATAGCATGAGATGTGATATCCAACTACTTCCCATTCCAATCCTGAGACCCTTCCTATAGCATGAGATGTGATATCTCAATGCTTATACCAAACCTGAGACCCTTCCTATAGCATGAGATGTGATATCCAACTCCTTCCCATTCCAATCCTGAGACCCTTACTATAGCATGAGATGTGATATCTCAATGCCTCTAATACCAAACCTGTGATCTTACATCTAACATGAAATGTGATATCCAACTCCTTCCCCTTCCAAACCTGAGAGCCTTCCTATAACATGAGATGTGATATCGAAGTCCTTCCCATTCCAATCCTGAGACCCTTCCTATAACATGAGATGTGATATCCAACTCCTTCCCATTCCAACCTGAGACCCTTCCTATAGCATGAGATGGGATATCCAACTACTTCCAAATCCAATCCTGATACCCTTCCGATAGCATGAGATGTGATATCCCAATGCTTCTACCAAACCTGAGACCCATACTATGGCATGAGATGTGATATCAAACTCCTTCCCATTCCAATCCCGAGACCCTTCCTATAGCTTGAGATGTGATATCCAACTCCTTCCCATTCCAATTCTGAGACCCTTCCTATACCAGGAGACTTGCTATCTCAATGCTTCTAATACCAAACCTGAGATCCTTCCTATGGCATGAGATGTGATATCCAACTCCTTCCCATTCCAACCTGAGACCCTTCCTATAGCATGAGATGGGATATCCAACTCCTTCCCATTCCAATCCTGAGACCCTTCTGATAGCATGAGATGTTATATCTCAATGCTTCTAATACCAAACCTGAGATCCTTCCGATAACATGAGATGTGATATCTCAATTCTTCTAATACCAAACCTGAGATCCTTCCTATAACACGAGATGTGATATCCAAATACTTCCCCTTCCAAATCTGAGAGCCTTCATATAGCATGAGATGTGATATTGAAGTATTTCCCATTTCAATCCTGAGACCCTTCCTATAACATGAGATGTGATACCCAACACCTTCCCCTTCCAAACCTGAGACCCTCCCTTTAGCATGAGATGTGATATCCAACTCCTTCCCATTCCAATCCTGAGACCCTTCCTATAGCATGAGATGTGATATCTCAATGCTTATACCAAACCTGAGAACCTTCCTATAGCATGAGATGTGATATCCAACTCCTTCCCATTCCAATCCTGAAACCCTTCCTATAACATGAGATGTAATATCCAACTCCTTCCCATTCCAATCCTGAGACCCTTCTGAGAGCATGAGATGTGATATCTCAATGCTTCTAATACCAAACCTGAGATCCTTCCGATAGCATGAGATGTGATATCTCAATTCTTCTAATACCAAACCTCAGATCCTTCCTATAACACGAGATGTGATATCCAAATCCTTCCCCTTCCAAACCTGAGACCCTCCCTTTGGCATGAGATGTGATATCCAACTCCTTCCCATTCCAATCCTGAGACCCTTCTGATAGCATGAGATGTGATATCTCAATGCCTCTAACAAAGCTGAGATCCTACCTCTAACATGAAATGTGATATCCAACTCCTTCCCCTTCCAAACCTGAGAGCCTTCCTATAGCATGAGATGTGATATCAAAGTATTTCCCATTCCAATCCTGAGACCCTTCCTATAACATGAGATGTGATATCCAACTCCTTCCCATTCCAACCTGAGACCCTTCCTATAGCATGAGATGGGATATCCAACTACTTCCAAATCCAATCCTGATACCCTTTCGATAGCATGAGATGTGATATCTCAATGCCTCTAATACCAAACCTGAGATCCTTCCGATAGCATGAGATGCGATATCTCAATGCTTCTAATACCAAACCTGATTTCCTTCCTATAACATGAGATGTGATATCAAAATCCTTCCCCTTCCAAACCTGAGACCCTCCCTTTAGCATGAGATGTGATATCCAACTCCTTCCCATTCCAATCCTGAGACCCTTCTGATAGCATGAGATGTGATATCTCAATGCCTCTAATACCAAACCTGAGATCCTACCTCTAACATGAAATGTGATATCCTACTCCTTCCCTTTCCAAACGTGAGACCCTCCCTATAGCATGAGATGTGATATCCAACTACTTCCCATTCCAAAACTGAGACCCTTTTCTATAGCATGAGATGTGATATCTCAATGCTTATACCAAACCTGAGACCCTTCCTATAGCATGAGATGTGATATCCAACTCCTTCCCATTCCAATCCTGAGACCCTTACTATAACATGAGATGTGATATCTCAATGCTTCTAATACCAAACCTGATTTCCTTCCTATAACATGAGATGTGATATCAAAATCCTTCCCCTTCCAAACCTGAGACCCTCCCTTTAGCATGAGATGTGATATCCAACTCCTTCCCATTCCAATCCTGAGACCCTTCTGATAGCATGAGATGTGATATCCAAATACTTCCCATTCCAATCCTGAGACCCTTCCTATAGCATGAGATGTGATATCTCAATGCTTATACCAAACCTGAGACCCTTCCTATAGCATGAGATGTGATATCCAACTCCTTCCCATTCCAATCCTGAGACCCTTCCTATAACATGAGATGTGATGTCTCAATGCTTCTAATACCAAACCTGAGATCCTTCCTATGGCATGAGATGTGATATCCAACTCCTTCCCATTCCAACCTGAGACCCTTCCTATAGCATGAGATGGGATATCCAACTCCTTCCCATTCCAATCCTGAGACCCTTCTGATAGCATGAGATGTGATATCTCAATGCCTCTAATACCAAACCTGAGATCCTACCTCTAACATGAAATGTGATATCCTACTCCTTCCCTTTCCAAACGTGAGACCCTCCCTATAGCATGAGATGTGATATCCAACTACTTCCCATTCCAAAACTGAGACCCTTTTCTATAGCATGAGATGTGATATCTCAATGCTTATACCAAACCTGAGACCCTTCCTATAGCATGAGATGTGATATCCAACTCCTTCCCCTTCCAAACCTGAGAGCCTTCCTATAACATGAGATGTGATATCGAAGTCCTTCCCATTCCAATCCTGAGACCCTTCCTATAACATGAGATGTGATATCCAACTCCTTCCCATTCCAACCTGAGACCCTTCCTATAGCATGAGATGGGATATCCAACTACTTCCAAATCCAATCCTGATACCCTTCCGATAGCATGAGATGTGATATCCCAATGCTTCTACCAAACCTGAGACCCATACTATGGCATGAGATGTGATATCAAACTCCTTCCCATTCCAATCCCGAGACCCTTCCTATAGCTTGAGATGTGATATCCAACTCCTTCCCATTCCAATTCTGAGACCCTTCCTATACCAGGAGACTTGCTATCTCAATGCTTCTAATACCAAACCTGAGATCCTTCCTATGGCATGAGATGTGATATCCAACTCCTTCCCATTCCAACCTGAGACCCTTCCTATAGCATCAGATGGGATATCCAACTCCTTCCCATTCCAATCCTGAGACCCTTCTGATAGCATGAGATGTTATATCTCAATGCTTCTAATACCAAACCTGAGATCCTTCCGATAACATGAGATGTGATATCTCAATTCTTCTAATACCAAACCTGAGATCCTTCCTATAACACGAGATGTGATATCCAAATACTTCCCCTTCCAAATCTGAGAGCCTTCCTATAGCATGAGATGTGATATTGAAGTATTTCCCATTTCAATCCTGAGACCCTTTCTATAACATGAGATGTGATACCCAACACCTTCCCCTTCCAAACCTGAGACCCTCCCTTTAGCATGAGATGTGATATCCAACTCCTTCCCATTCCAATCCTGAGACCCTTCCTATAGCATGAGATGTGATATCTCAATGCTTATACCAAACCTGAGAACCTTCCTATAGCATGAGATGTGATATCCAACTCCTTCCCATTCCAATCCTGAAACCCTTCCTATAACATGAGATGTAATATCCAACTCCTTCCCATTCCAATCCTGAGACCCTTCTGAGAGCATGAGATGTGATATCTCAATGCTTCTAATACCAAACCTGAGATCCTTCCGATAGCATGAGATGTGATATCTCAATTCTTCTAATACCAAACCTCAGATCCTTCCTATAACACGAGATGTGATATCCAAATCCTTCCCCTTCCAAACCTGAGACCCTCCCTTTGGCATGAGATGTGATATCCAACTCCTTCCCATTCCAATCCTGAGACCCTTCTGATAGCATGAGATGTGATATCTCAATGCCTCTAACAAAGCTGAGATCCTACCTCTAACATGAAATGTGATATCCAACTCCTTCCCCTTCCAAACCTGAGAGCCTTCCTATAGCATGAGATGTGATATCAAAGTATTTCCCATTCCAATCCTGAGACCCTTCCTATAACATGAGATGTGATATCCAACTCCTTCCCATTCCAACCTGAGACCCTTCCTATAGCATGAGATGGGATATCCAACTACTTCCAAATCCAATCCTGATACCCTTTCGATAGCATGAGATGTGATATCTCAATGCCTCTAATACCAAACCTGAGATCCTTCCGATAGCATGAGATGCGATATCTCAATGCTTCTAATACCAAACCTGATTTCCTTCCTATAACATGAGATGTGATATCAAAATCCTTCCCCTTCCAAACCTGAGACCCTCCCTTTAGCATGAGATGTGATATCCAACTCCTTCCCATTCCAATCCTGAGACCCTTCTGATAGCATGAGATGTGATATCTCAATGCCTCTAATACCAAACCTGAGATCCTACCTCTAACATGAAATGTGATATCCTACTCCTTCCCTTTCCAAACGTGAGACCCTCCCTATAGCATGAGATGTGATATCCAACTACTTCCCATTCCAAAACTGAGACCCTTTTCTATAGCATGAGATGTGATATCTCAATGCTTATACCAAACCTGAGACCCTTCCTATAGCATGAGATGTGATATCCAACTCCTTCCCATTCCAATCCTGAGACCCTTACTATAACATGAGATGTGATATCTCAATGCTTCTAATACCAAACCTGATTTCCTTCCTATAACATGAGATGTGATATCAAAATCCTTCCCCTTCCAAACCTGAGACCCTCCCTTTAGCATGAGATGTGATATCCAACTCCTTCCCATTCCAATCCTGAGACCCTTCTGATAGCATGAGATGTGATATCCAAATACTTCCCATTCCAATCCTGAGACCCTTCCTATAGCATGAGATGTGATATCTCAATGCTTATACCAAACCTGAGACCCTTCCTATAGCATGAGATGTGATATCCAACTCCTTCCCATTCCAATCCTGAGACCCTTCCTATAACATGAGATGTGATGTCTCAATGCTTCTAATACCAAACCTGAGATCCTTCCTATGGCATGAGATGTGATATCCAACTCCTTCCCATTCCAACCTGAGACCCTTCCTATAGCATGAGATGGGATATCCAACTCCTTCCCATTCCAATCCTGAGACCCTTCTGATAGCATGAGATGTTATACCTCAATGATTCTAATACCAAACCTAGATCCTTCCGATAACATGAGATGTGATATCTCAATTCTTCTAATACCAAACCTGAGATCCTTCCTATAACACGAGATGTGATATCCAAATACTTCCCCTTCCAAACCTGAGACCCTCCCTTTGGCATGAGATGTGATATCCAACTCCTTCCCATTCCAATCCTGAGAGCCTTCTGATAGCATGAGATGTGATATCTCAATGCCTCTAATACCAAACCTGAGATCCTACCTCTAACATGAAATGTGATATCCTACTCCTTCCCCTTCCAAACCTGAGACCCTTCCTTTAGCATGAGATGTGATATCCAGCTCCTTCCCATTCCAATCCTGAGACCCTTCCGATAGCAGAGATGCGATATCTCAATGCTTATACCAAACCTGAGACCCTTCCTATGGCATGAGATGTGATATCCAACTCCTTCCCATTTCAATCCTGAGACCCTTCCTATAGCTTGAGATGTGATATCTCAATGCTTCTAATACCAAACCTGAGACCCTTCCTATAGCATGAGATGGGAAATGTGATATCCAACTCCTTCCCCTTCCAAACCTGAGAGCCTTCCTATAGCATGAGATGTGATATTGAAGTATTTCCCATTTCAATCCTGAGACCCTTCCTATAACATGAGATGTGATACCCAACACCTTCCCATTCCAACCTGAGACCCTTCCTATAGCATGAGATGGGATATCCAACTACTTCCAAATCCAATCCTGATACCCTTCCGTTAGCATGAGATGTATCTCAATGCTTCTAATACCAAACCTGAGATCCTTCCTATAACATGAGATGTGATATCCAAATCCTTCCCCTTCCAAACCTGAGACCCTCCCTTTAGCATGCGATGTGATATCCAACTCCTTCCCATTCCAATCCTGAGACCCTTCCTATAGCATGAGATGTGATATCTCAATGCTTATACCAAACCTGAGAACCTTCCTATAGCATGAGATGTGATATCCAACTCCTTCCCATTCCAATCCTGAGACCCTTCCTATAACATGAGATGTGATATCCAACTCCTTCCCATTCCAATCCTGAGACCCTTCTGAGAGCATGAGATGTGATATCTCAATGCTTCTAATACCAAACCTGAGATCCTTCCGATAGCATGAGATGTGATATCTCAATTCTTCTAATACCAAACCTGAGATCCTTCCTATAACACGAGATGTGATATCCAAATCCTTCCCCTTCCAAACCTGAGACCCTCCCTTTGGCATGAGATGTGATATCCAACTCCTTCCCATTCCAATCCTGAGACCCTTCTGATAGCATGAGATGTGATATCTCAATGCCTCTAACAAACCTGAGATCCTACCTCTAACATGAAATGTGATATCCAACTCCTTCCCCTTCCAAACCTGAGAGCCTTCCTATAGCATGAGATGTGATATCGAAGTATTTCCCATTCCAATCCTGAGACCCTTCCTATAACATGAGATGTGATATCCAACTCCTTCCCATTCCAACCTGAGACCCTTCCTATAGCATGAGATGGGATATCAAACTACTTCCAAATCCAATCCTGATACCCTTTCGATAGCATGAGATGTGATATCTCAATGCCTCTAATACCAAACCTGAGATCCTTCCGATAGCATGAGATGCGATATCTCAATGCTTCTAATACCAAACCTGATTTCCTTCCTATAACATGAGATGTGATATCAAAATCCTTCCCCTTCCAAACCTGAGACCCTCCCTTTAGCATGAGATGTGATATCCAACTCCTTCCCATTCCCATCCTGAGACCCTTCTGATAGCATGAGATGTGATATCTCAATGCCTCTAATACCAAACCTGAGATCCTACCTCTAACATGAAATGTGATATCCTACTCCTTCCCTTTCCAAACGTGAGACCCTCCCTATAGCATGAGATGTGATATCCAACTACTTCCCATTCCAATCCTGAGACCCTTCCTATAGCATGAGATGTGATATCTCAATGCTTATACCAAACCTGAGACCCTTCCTATAGCATGAGATGTGATATCCAACTCCTTCCCATTCCAATCCTGAGACCCTTCCTATAACATGAGATGTGATGTCTCAATGCGTCTAATACCAGACCTGAGATCCTTCCTATGGCATGAGATGTGATATCCAACTCCTTCCCATTCCAATCCTGAGAGCCTTCCTATAGCATGAGATGTGATATCCAACTCCTTCCCATTCCAATCCTGAGAGCCTTCCTATAGCATGAGATGTGATATCTCAAAGCTTCTAATACCAAACCTGAGATCCTTCCTATAACATGAGATGTGATATCCAAATCCTTCCCCTTCCAAACCTGAGACCCTCCCTTTAGCATGAGATGTGATATCTCAATGCTTCTAATACCAAACCTTATTTCCTTCCTATAACATGAGATGTGATATCAAAATCCTTCCCCTTCCAAACCTGAGACCCTCCCTTTAGCATGAGATGTGATATCCAACTCCTTCCCATTCCAATCCTGAGACCCTTCTGATAGCATGAGATGTGATATCTCAATGCCTCTAATACCAAACCTGAGATCCTACCTCTAACATGAAATGTGATATCCTACTCCTTCCCTTTCCAAACGTGAGACCCTCCCTATAGCATGAGATGTGATATCCGACTCCTTCCCAATCCAATCCTGAGACCCTTCCTATAGCATGAGATGAAATATCACAATGCTTGTAATACCAAATCTGAGTCCCTTCATATAGCATGAGATGTGATATCCAACTCCTTCCCATTCCAATCTGAGACCCTTCCTATAGCATGAGATGTGACATCTCAATGCTTCTAATACCAGACCTGAGACCCTTCCTATAGCCTGAGATGGCATATCCAACTCCTTCCCATTCCAATCCTGAGACACTTACGATAGCAGAGATGTGATATCTCAATGCTTATACCAAACCTGAGACCCTTCCTATAACATGAGATGTGATATCCAACTCCTTCCCGTTCCAAACCTGAGACCCTTCCTATAGCATATGTGGTATCCAACTCCTTCCCATTCCAAACATGAGACCCTTCCTATAGCAAGAATGTAATATCCAATTCCTTCCCATTCCAATCCTGAGACCATGCCTATAGCATGAGATGTGATATCTCAATGCTTCTAATACCAAACCTGAGATCCTTGCTATGACATGAGATGTGATATCCAATTCCTTCCCATTCCAAACCTGAAACCCTTCCTACAGCATGCAATGTGATATCTCAATGCTTCTAATACCAAACCTGAGACCCGTCCTATAACATGAGATGGGATATCCAACTCCTTCCCGTTCCAAACCTGAGACCCTTCCTATAGTATGAGATGTGATATCCAACTCCTTTCCATCCCAATCCTGAGACACTTCCGATAGCAGAGATGTTATATCTCAATGCTTATACCAAACCTGAGACCCTTCCTATGGCATGAGATGTGATATCCAACTCCTTCCCATTCCAATCCTGAGACCCTTCCTATAGCATGAGATGCGATATCTCAATGCTTCTAATATCAAACCTGGACCCTTCCTATGGCATGAAATGTGATATCAAACTCCGTCCCATTCCAATCCTGCGTCCCTTCCTATAGCATGAGATTTGATATCTCAATGTTTCTACTACCAAACCTGAGCCCCTTCCTATAACATGAGACGTGATATCCAACTCCTTCCCATTCCAATCCTGAGACTCTTCCTATAGCATGAGATGTGATATCTCAATGCTTCTACCAAACCTGAGACCCTTCTATAGCATGAGATGTGATATCCGACTCCTTCCCATTCCAATCCTCAGACACTTCCTATAGCATGAGATGTGATATCTCAATGCTTCTAATACCAAACCTGAGACCCTTCCTATGGCATGAGATTTGATATCAAACTCCTTCCCAATCCAATCCTGAGACCCTTCCAATAGCATCAGATATGATATCCAACTCCTTCCCATTGCAATCCTGAAACCCTTCCTACACCATGAGATGTGATATCTTAATGCTTCTAATACCAAACCTGAGACCCGTCCTATAACATGAGATGTGATATCCAAATCCTTCCCCTTCCAAACCTGAGACCCTTCCTTTAGCATGAGATGTGATATCCAGCTCCTTCTCATTCCAATCCTGAGACCCTTCCGATAGCATGAGATGTGATATCTCAATGCTTCTAATATCAAAACTGAGACCCTCCCTATAGCATGAGATGTGATATCTAAGTCCTTCCCATTCCAATCCTGAGACCCTTCGGATAGCAGAGATGTGATATCTCAATCCTTATACCAAACCTGAGACCCTTCCTATGGCATGAGATGTGATATCCAACTCCTTCCCATTCCAATCCTGAGATCCCTCCTATAGCATGAGATGGGATATCTCAATGCTTCTACCAAACCTGACACCCTTCCTTTAGCATGAGATGTGATATCCAACTCCTTCCCATTCCAATCCTGAGACCCTTACTATAGCATGAGATGTGATATCTCAATGCTTCTAATACCAAACCTGAGATCCTTCCTATAACATGAGATGTGATATCCAAATCCTTCCCCTTCCAAACCTGAGACCCTCCCTTTAGCATGAGATGTGATATCCAACTCCTTCCCATTCCAATCCTGAGACCCTTCTGATAGCATGAGATGTGATGTCTCAATGCTTCTACCAAACCTGAGATCCTTCCGATAGCATGAGATGTGATATCTCAATGCTTCTAATACCAAACCTGAGATCCTTCCTATAACATGAGATGTGATATCCAAATCCTTCCCCTTCCAAACCTGAGACCCTCCCTTTAGCGTGAGATGTGATATCCAACTCCTTCCCATTCCAATCCTGAGACCCTTCTGATAGCATGAGATGTGATGTCTCAATGCCTCTAATATCAAACCCGAGATCCTACCTCTAACACGAAATGTGATATCCAACTCCTTCCCCTTCCAAACCTGAGAGCCGTCCTATAGCATGAGATGTGATATCCATCTCCTTCCCATTCCAATTCTGAGACTCTTCCTATAGCATGAGATGTGATATCTCAATGCTTCTACCAAACCTGAGACCCTTCCTTTAGCATGAGATGTGATATCCGACTCCTTCCCATTCCAATCCTCAGACACTTCATATAGCATGAGATGTGATATCTCAATGCTTCTAATACCAAACCTGAGACCCTTCCTATGGCATGAGATTTGATATCAAACTCCTTCCCAATCCAATCCTGAGATCCTTCCTATAACATGAGATGTGATATCCAAATCCTTCCCCTTCCAAACCAGAGACCCTCCCTTTAGCGTGAGATGTGATATCCAACTCCTTCCCATTCCAATCCTTAGACCCTTCTGATAGCATGAGATGTGATGTCTCAATGCCTCTAATACCAAACCTGTGATCCTACATCTAACATGAAATGTGATATCCAACTCCTTCCCCTTCCAAACCTGAGAGCCTTCCTATAACATGAGATGTGATATCGAAGTCCTTCCCATTCCAATCCTGAGACCCTTCCTATAACATGAGATGTGATATCCAACTCCTTCCCATTCCAACCTGAGACCCTTCCTATAGCATGAGATGGGATATCCAACTACTTCCAAATCCAATCCTGATACCCTTCCGATAGCATGAGATGTGATATCCCAATGCTTCTACCAAACCTGAAACCCATACTATGGCATGAGATGTGATATCAAACTCCTTCCCATTCCAATCCCGAGACCCTTCCTATAGCTTGAGATGTGATATCCAACTCCTTCCCATTCCAATTCTGAGACCCTTCCTATACCAGGAGACTTGCTATCTCAATGCTTCTAATACCAAACCTGAGATCCTTCCTATGGCATGAGATGTGATATCCAACTCCTTCCCATTCCAACCTGAGACCCTTCCTATAGCATGAGATGGGATATCCAACTCCTTCCCATTCCAATCCTGAGACCCTTCTGATAGCATGAGATGTTATATCTCAATGCTTCTAATACCAAACCTGAGATCCTTCCGATAACATGAGATGTGATATCTCAATTCTTCTAATACCAAACCTGAGATCCTTCCTATGGCATGAGATGTGATATCCAACTCCTTCCCATTCCAACCTGAGACCCTTCCTATAGCATGAGATGGGATATCAAACTCCTTCCCATTCCAATCCCGAGACCCTTCCTATAGCTTGAGATGTGATATCCAACTCCTTCCCATTCCAATCCTGAGACCCTTCTGATAGCATGAGATGTGATATCTCAATGCCTCTATCACCAAACCTGAGATCCTACCTCTAACATGAAATGTGATATCCTACTCCTTCCCCTTCCAAACCTGAGACCCTTCCTTTAGCATGAGATGTGATATCCAGCTCCTTCCCATTCCAATCCTGAGACCCTTCCGATAGCAGAGATGCGATATCTCAATGTTTATACCAAACCTGAGACCCTTCCTATGGCATGAGATGTGATATCCAACTCCTTCCCATTCCAATCCTGAGACCCCTCCTATAGCATGAGATGGGATATCTCAATGCTTCTACCAAACCTGACACCCTTCCTTTAGCATGAGATGTGATATCCAACTCCTTCCCATTCCAATCCTGAGACCCTTACTATAGCATGAGATGTGATATCTCAATGCTTCTAATACCAAACCTGAGATCCTTCCTATAACATGAGATGTGAGATCCTTCCTATAACATGAGATGTGATATCCAAATCCTTCCCCTTCCAAACCTGAGACCCTCCCTTTAGCATGAGATGTGATATCCAACTCCTTCCCATTCCAATCCTGAGACCCTTCTGATAGCATGAGATGTGATATCTCAATGCCTCTAATACCAAACCTGAGATCCTTCCGATAGCATGAGATGTGATATCTCAATGCTTCTAATACCAAACCTGAAATTCTTCCTATAACATGAGATGTGATATCCAAATCCTTCCCCTTCCAAACCTAAGACCTTCCCTTTAGCATGAGATGTGATATCCAACTCGTTCCCATTCCAATCCTGAGACCCTTCTGATAGCATGAGATGTGATATCTCAATGCCTCTAATACCAAACCTGAGATCCTACCTCTAACATGAAATGTGATATCCAACTCCTTCCCTTTCCAAACCTGAGAGCCTTCCTATAGCATGAGATGTGATATCCAAGTCCTTCTCATTCCAATCCGGAGACCCTTCCTATAACATGAGATGTGATATCCAACTCCTTCTGATTCCAACCTGAGACCCTTCCTATAGCATGAGATTGGATATCCAACTCCTTCCAAATCCAATCCTGATACCCTTCCGATTGCATGAGATGTGATATCCCAATGCTTCTACCAAACCTGAGACCCATACTATGACATCAGATGTGATATCAAACTCCTTCCCATTCCAATCTTGAGACCCTTCCTATAGCTTGAGATGTGATATCCAACTCCTTCCCATTCAATTATGAGACCCTTCCTATACCATGAGACTTGATATCTCAATGCTTCTACCAAACCTGAGACCCATACTATTGCATGAGATGTGATATCAAACTCCTTCCAATTCCAATCCTGAGAACCTTCCTATAACATGAGATGAGATATCCAAATCCTTCCCCTTCAAACCTTAGACCCTTTCTTTATCATGAGATGTGATATCCAACTCCTTCCCATTCCAATCCTTAGACCCTTCTGATAGCATGAGATGTGATATCTCAATCCCTCTAATACCAAACCTGAGATCCTACCTCTAACATGAAATGTGATATCCAACTACTTCCAAATCCAATCCTGATACCCTTCCGATAGCATGAGATGTGATATCCCAATGCTTCTACCAAACCTGAGACCCATACTATGACATGAGATGTGATATCCAATTCCTTCCCATTCCAAACCGGAGATACTTCCTACAGCATGTGATGTGATATCTCAATGCTCTAATACCAAAACTGAGACCCGTCCTATAGCATGAGATGTGATATCCAACTCCTTCCCATTCCAATCCTGAGACACTTTCGATAGCAGAGATGTGATATCTCAATTCTTATACCAAACCTGAGACCCTTCCTATAACATGAAATGGGATATCCAAATCCTTCCCCTTCCAAACCTGAGACCCTCCCTTTAGCATGAGATGTGATATCTCAATGCTTCTAATACCAAACCTTATTTCCTTCCTATAACATGAGATGTGATATCAAAATCCTTCCCCTTCCAAACCTGAGACCCTCCCTTTAGCATGAGATGTGATATCCAACTCCTTCCCATTCCAATCCTGAGACCCTTCTGATAGCATGAGATGTGATATCTCAATGCCTCTAATACCAAACCTGAGATCCTACCTCTAACATGAAATGTGATATCCTACTCCTTCCCTTTCCAAACGTGAGACCCTCCCTATAGCATGAGATGTGATATCCGACTCCTTCCCAATCCAATCCTGAGACCCTTCCTATAGCATGAGATGAAATATCACAATGCTTGTAATACCAAATCTGAGTCCCTTCATATAGCATGAGATGTGATATCCAACTCCTTCCCATTCCAATCTGAGACCCTTCCTATAGCATGAGATGTGACATCTCAATGCTTCTAATACCAGACCTGAGACCCTTCCTATAGCCTGAGATGGCATATCCAACTCCTTCCCATTCCAATCCTGAGACACTTACGATAGCAGAGATGTGATATCTCAATGCTTATACCAAACCTGAGACCCTTCCTATAACATGAGATGTGATATCCAACTCCTTCCCGTTCCAAACCTGAGACCCTTCCTATAGCATATGTGGTATCCAACTCCTTCCCATTCCAAACATGAGACCCTTCCTATAGCAAGAATGTAATATCCAATTCCTTCCCATTCCAATCCTGAGACCATGCCTATAGCATGAGATGTGATATCTCAATGCTTCTAATACCAAACCTGAGATCCTTGCTATGACATGAGATGTGATATCCAATTCCTTCCCATTCCAAACCTGAAACCCTTCCTACAGCATGCAATGTGATATCTCAATGCTTCTAATACCAAACCTGAGACCCGTCCTATAACATGAGATGGGATATCCAACTCCTTCCCGTTCCAAACCTGAGACCCTTCCTATAGTATGAGATGTGATATCCAACTCCTTTCCATCCCAATCCTGAGACACTTCCGATAGCAGAGATGTTATATCTCAATGCTTATACCAAACCTGAGACCCTTCCTATGGCATGAGATGTGATATCCAACTCCTTCCCATTCCAATCCTGAGACCCTTCCTATAGCATGAGATGCGATATCTCAATGCTTCTAATATCAAACCTGGACCCTTCCTATGGCATGAAATGTGATATCAAACTCCGTCCCATTCCAATCCTGCGTCCCTTCCTATAGCATGAGATTTGATATCTCAATGTTTCTACTACCAAACCTGAGACCCTTCCTATAACATGAGACGTGATATCCAACTCCTTCCCATTCCAATCCTGAGACTCTTCCTATAGCATGAGATGTGATATCTCAATGCTTCTACCAAACCTGAGACCCTTCTATAGCATGAGATGTGATATCCGACTCCTTCCCATTCCAATCCTCAGACACTTCCTATAGCATGAGATGTGATATCTCAATGCTTCTAATACCAAACCTGAGACCCTTCCTATGGCATGAGATTTGATATCAAACTCCTTCCCAATCCAATCCTGAGACCCTTCCAATAGCATCAGATATGATATCCAACTCCTTCCCATTGCAATCCTGAAACCCTTCCTACACCATGAGATGTGATATCTTAATGCTTCTAATACCAAACCTGAGACCCGTCCTATAACATGAGATGTGATATCCAAATCCTTCCCCTTCCAAACCTGAGACCCTTCCTTTAGCATGAGATGTGATATCCAGCTCCTTCTCATTCCAATCCTGAGACCCTTCCGATAGCATGAGATGTGATATCTCAATGCTTCTAATATCAAAACTGAGACCCTCCCTATAGCATGAGATGTGATATCTAAGTCCTTCCCATTCCAATCCTGAGACCCTTCGGATAGCAGAGATGTGATATCTCAATCCTTATACCAAACCTGAGACCCTTCCTATGGCATGAGATGTGATATCCAACTCCTTCCCATTCCAATCCTGAGATCCCTCCTATAGCATGAGATGGGATATCTCAATGCTTCTACCAAACCTGACACCCTTCCTTTAGCATGAGATGTGATATCCAACTCCTTCCCATTCCAATCCTGAGACCCTTACTATAGCATGAGATGTGATATCTCAATGCTTCTAATACCAAACCTGAGATCCTTCCTATAACATGAGATGTGATATCCAAATCCTTCCCCTTCCAAACCTGAGACCCTCCCTTTAGCATGAGATGTGATATCCAACTCCTTCCCATTCCAATCCTGAGACCCTTCTGATAGCATGAGATGTGATGTCTCAATGCTTCTACCAAACCTGAGATCCTTCCGATAGCATGAGATGTGATATCTCAATGCTTCTAATACCAAACCTGAGATCCTTCCTATAACATGAGATGTGATATCCAAATCCTTCCCCTTCCAAACCTGAGACCCTCCCTTTAGCGTGAGATGTGATATCCAACTCCTTCCCATTCCAATCCTGAGACCCTTCTGATAGCATGAGATGTGATGTCTCAATGCCTCTAATATCAAACCCGAGATCCTACCTCTAACACGAAATGTGATATCCAACTCCTTCCCCTTCCAAACCTGAGAGCCGTCCTATAGCATGAGATGTGATATCCAACTCCTTCCCATTCCAATTCTGAGACTCTTCCTATAGCATGAGATGTGATATCTCAATGCTTCTACCAAACCTGAGACCCTTCCTTTAGCATGAGATGTGATATCCGACTCCTTCCCATTCCAATCCTCAGACACTTCATATAGCATGAGATGTGATATCTCAATGCTTCTAATACCAAACCTGAGACCCTTCCTATGGCATGAGATTTGATATCAAACTCCTTCCCAATCCAATCCTGAGATCCTTCCTATAACATGAGATGTGATATCCAAATCCTTCCCCTTCCAAACCAGAGACCCTCCCTTTAGCGTGAGATGTGATATCCAACTCCTTCCCATTCCAATCCTTAGACCCTTCTGATAGCATGAGATGTGATGTCTCAATGCCTCTAATACCAAACCTGTGATCCTACATCTAACATGAAATGTGATATCCAACTCCTTCCCCTTCCAAACCTGAGAGCCTTCCTATAACATGAGATGTGATATCGAAGTCCTTCCCATTCCAATCCTGAGACCCTTCCTATAACATGAGATGTGATATCCAACTCCTTCCCATTCCAACCTGAGACCCTTCCTATAGCATGAGATGGGATATCCAACTACTTCCAAATCCAATCCTGATACCCTTCCGATAGCATGAGATGTGATATCCCAATGCTTCTACCAAACCTGAGACCCATACTATGGCATGAGATGTGATATCAAACTCCTTCCCATTCCAATCCCGAGACCCTTCCTATAGCTTGAGATGTGATATCCAACTCCTTCCCATTCCAATTCTGAGACCCTTCCTATACCAGGAGACTTGCTATCTCAATGCTTCTAATACCAAACCTGAGATCCTTCCTATGGCATGAGATGTGATATCCAACTCCTTCCCATTCCAACCTGAGACCCTTCCTATAGCATGAGATGGGATATCCAACTCCTTCCCATTCCAATCCTGAGACCCTTCTGATAGCATGAGATGTTATATCTCAATGCTTCTAATACCAAACCTGAGATCCTTCCGATAACATGAGATGTGATATCTCAATTCTTCTAATACCAAACCTGAGATCCTTCCTATGGCATGAGATGTGATATCCAACTCCTTCCCATTCCAACCTGAGACCCTTCCTATAGCATGAGATGGGATATCAAACTCCTTCCCATTCCAATCCCGAGACCCTTCCTATAGCTTGAGATGTGATATCCAACTCCTTCCCATTCCAATCCTGAGACCCTTCTGATAGCATGAGATGTGATATCTCAATGCCTCTATCACCAAACCTGAGATCCTACCTCTAACATGAAATGTGATATCCTACTCCTTCCCCTTCCAAACCTGAGACCCTTCCTTTAGCATGAGATGTGATATCCAGCTCCTTCCCATTCCAATCCTGAGACCCTTCCGATAGCAGAGATGCGATATCTCAATGTTTATACCAAACCTGAGACCCTTCCTATGGCATGAGATGTGATATCCAACTCCTTCCCATTCCAATCCTGAGACCCCTGCTATAGCATGAGATGGGATATCTCAATGCTTCTACCAAACCTGACACCCTTCCTTTAGCATGAGATGTGATATCCAACTCCTTCCCATTCCAATCCTGAGACCCTTACTATAGCATGAGATGTGATATCTCAATGCTTCTAATACCAAACCTGAGATCCTTCCTATAACATGAGATGTGAGATCCTTCCTATAACATGAGATGTGATATCCAAATCCTTCCCCTTCCAAACCTGAGACCCTCCCTTTAGCATGAGATGTGATATCCAACTCCTTCCCATTCCAATCCTGAGACCCTTCTGATAGCATGAGATGTGATATCTCAATGCCTCTAATACCAAACCTGAGATCCTTCCGATAGCATGAGATGTGATATCTCAATGCTTCTAATACCAAACCTGAAATTCTTCCTATAACATGAGATGTGATATCCAAATCCTTCCCCTTCCAAACCTAAGACCTTCCCTTTAGCATGAGATGTGATATCCAACTCGTTCCCATTCCAATCCTGAGACCCTTCTGATAGCATGAGATGTGATATCTCAATGCCTCTAATACCAAACCTGAGATCCTACCTCTAACATGAAATGTGATATCCAACTCCTTCCCTTTCCAAACCTGAGAGCCTTCCTATAGCATGAGATGTGATATCCAAGTCCTTCTCATTCCAATCCGGAGACCCTTCCTATAACATGAGATGTGATATCCAACTCCTTCTGATTCCAACCTGAGACCCTTCCTATAGCATGAGATTGGATATCCAACTCCTTCCAAATCCAATCCTGATACCCTTCCGATTGCATGAGATGTGATATCCCAATGCTTCTACCAAACCTGAGACCCATACTATGACATCAGATGTGATATCAAACTCCTTCCCATTCCAATCTTGAGACCCTTCCTATAGCTTGAGATGTGATATCCAACTCCTTCCCATTCAATTATGAGCCCTTTCCTATACCATGAGACTTGATATCTCAATGCTTCTACCAAACCTGAGACCCATACTATTGCATGAGATGTGATATCAAACTCCTTCCAATTCCAATCCTGAGAACCTTCCTATAACATGAGATGAGATATCCAAATCCTTCCCCTTCAAACCTTAGACCCTTTCTTTATCATGAGATGTGATATCCAACTCCTTCCCATTCCAATCCTTAGACCCTTCTGATAGCATGAGATGTGATATCTCAATCCCTCTAATACCAAACCTGAGATCCTACCTCTAACATGAAATGTGATATCCAACTACTTCCAAATCCAATCCTGATACCCTTCCGATAGCATGAGATGTGATATCCCAATGCTTCTACCAAACCTGAGACCCATACTATGACATGAGATGTGATATCCAATTCCTTCCCATTCCAAACCGGAGATACTTCCTACAGCATGTGATGTGATATCTCAATGCTCTAATACCAAAACTGAGACCCGTCCTATAGCATGAGATGTGATATCCAACTCCTTCCCATTCCAATCCTGAGACACTTTCGATAGCAGAGATGTGATATCTCAATTCTTATACCAAACCTGAGACCCTTCCTATAACATGAAATGGGATATCCAACTCCTTCCCATTCCAAACCTGAGACCCTTCCGATAGCAGAGATGTGATATCTCAATGTCTCTAATGCCAAACCTGAGATCCTTCCGATAGCATGATATGTGATATCGCAATGCTTCTAATACCAAACCTGAGATCCTTCCTATAACTTGAGATGTGATATCCAAATCCTTCCCGTTCCAAACCTGAGACCCTTCCGATAGCATGAGATGTGATATCTCAATGCCTCTAATACCAAACCTGAGATCATTCCGATAGCATGAGATGTGATAGCTCAATGCTTCTAATACCAAACCTGAAATCCTTCCTATAACATGAGATGTGATATCCAAATCCTTCCCCTTCGAAACCTGAGACCCTCCGTTTAGCATGAGATGTGACATCAAACTCGTTCCCATTCCAATCCTGAGACACTTCTGATAGCATGAGATGTGATATCTCAATGCCTCTAATACCAAACCTGAGATCCTACCTCTAACATGAAATGTGATATCCAACTCCATCCCTTTCCAAACCTGAGAGCCTTCCTATAGCATGAGATTTGATATCCAAGTCCTTCTCATTCCAATCTGGAGACCCTTCCTATAACATGAGATGTGATATCCAACTCCTTCTGATTCCAACCTGAGACCCTTCCTATAGCATGAGATTGGATATCCAACTCCTTCCAAATCCAATCCTGATACCCTTCCGATAGCATGAGATGTGATATCCCAATGCTTCTACAAAACCTGACACCAATACTATGACATCAGATGTGATATCAAACTGCTTCCCATTCCAATCTTGAGACCCTTCCTATAGCTTGAGATGTGATATCCAACTCCTTCCCATTCCAATCCTGAGACACTTCCTATAGCATGAGATGTGATATCTCAATGCTTATACCAAACCTGAGACCCTTCCTATAGCATGAGATGTGATATCCCATTCCTTCCCATTCCAAAATGAGACCCTTCCTATAGCATGAGATGTGATGTCTGAATGCTTCTAATACCAAATCTGAGATCCTTCCTATAACACGAGATGTGATATCAAAATCCTTCCCCTTCCAAACCTGAAACCCTCCCTTTGGCATGAGATGTGATATCCAACTCCTTCCCATTCCAATCCTGAGACCCTTCCTACAGCATGAGATGTGATATCTCAATGATTCTAATAACAAACCCGAGACCCGTCCTATAACATGAGATTTGATATCCAACTCCTTCCCATTCCAATCCTGAGACCCTTCCTATAGCATGAGATGTGATATCTCAATGCTTATACCAAACCTGAGACCCTTCCTATAGCATGAGATGTGATATCCAAATCCTTCCCATTCCAGTCCTGAGATCCTTCCTATAGCATGAGATGTGATATCTCAATGCCTCCAATACCAAAAATGAGAACCATCCTCTAACATGAAATGTGATATCCAACTCCTTCCCTTTCCAAACCTGAGAGCCTACCTATAGCATGAGATGTGATATCCAAGTCCTTCCCATTCCAATCCTTAGACCCTTCCTACAGCATGAGATGTGATATGTCAATGATTCTAATACCAAACCTGAGACCTGTCCTATAACATGAGATGGGATATCCAACTCCTTCCATTTCAATCCTGAGACACTTCCGATAGCAGAGATGTGATATCTCAATGCTGATACCAACCCTGAGACCCTTCCTATAACATGAGATGTGGTATCCAACTCATTCCCCTTCCAAACGTGAGACCCTCCCTTTGGCATGAGATGTGATATCCAACTCCTTCCCATTCCAATCCTGAGACCCTTCTGATAGCATGAGATGTGATATCTCAATGCCTCTAATACCAAACCTGAGGTCCTACCTCTAACATGAAATGTGATATCCAACTCCTTCCCCTTCCAAACCTGAGAGCCTTCCTATAACATGAGATGTGATATCGAAGTCCTTCCCATTCCAATCCTGAGACCCTTCCTATAGCATGAGATGTGATATCCAACTCCTTCCCATTCCAACCTGAGACCCTTCCTATAGAATGAGATGGGATATCCAACTCCTTCCAAATCCAATCCTGATACCCTTCCGATAGCATGAGATGTGATATCCCAATGCTTCTACCAAACCTGAGACCCATACTATGGCATGAGATGTGATATCAAACTCCTCCCCATTCCAATTCTGAGACCCTTCCTATACCATGAGACTTGATATCTCAATGCTTCTAATACCAAACCTGAGACCCATCCTATAACATGAGATGTGATATCTAAATCCTTCCCCTTCCAAACCTTAGACCCTTCCTTTAGCATGAGATGTGATATCCAACTCCTTCCCATTCCAATCCTGAGACCCTTCCTATAGCATGCGATGTGATATCTCAATGATTCTAATACCAAACCAGAGACCCGTCCTATAACATGAGATGGGATATACAACTCCTTCCCATTCCAATCCTGAGACCCTTCCTATAGCTTGAGATGTGATATCCAACTCCTTCCCATTCCAATTCTGAGACCCTTCCTATACCATGAGACTTGATATCTCAATGCTTCTAATACCAAACCTGAGACCCATCCTATAACATGAGATGTGATATCTAAATCCTTCCCCTTCCAAACCTTAGACCCTTCCTTTAGCATGAGATGTGATATCCAACTCCTTCCCATTCCAATCCTGAGACCCTTCCTATAGCATGAGATGTGATATCTCAATGCTTCTAATACCAAACCTGAGACCCTTCCTATAACATGAGATGGGATATCCAACTCCTTCCCATTCCAATCCTGAGACCCTTCCGATAGCAGATATGTGATATCTCAATGCTTATACCAAACCTGAGACCCTTCCTATGGCCTGAGATGTCATATACAACTCCTTCCCATTCCAATCCTGAGACCCTTCCTATAGCATGAGATGTGATATCCAACTCCTTCCCATTCCAATCCTGAGACCCTTCCTATAGCATGAGATGTGATGTCTCAATGCTTCTAATACCAAACCTGAGACCCTTCCTATAACATGAGATGTGATATCCAACTCCTTCCCATTCCAATCCTGAGACCCTTCCTATAGCATGAGAAGTGATATCTCCATGCTTATACCAAACCTGAGACCCTTCCTATAGCATGAGATGTGATATCTAAATCCTTCCCATTCCAATCCTGAGACCCTTCCTATAGCATGAGATGTGATATCTCAATGCTTATACCAAACCTGAGAGCCTACCTATAGCATGAGATGTGATATCCAAGTCCATCCCATTCCAATCCTTAGACCCTTCATACAGCATGCGATGTGATATCTCAATGATTCTAATACCAAACCAGAGACCCGTCCTATAACATGAGATGGGATATCCAACTCCTTCCAATTCCAATCCTGAGCCACTTCCGATAGCAGAGATGTGATATCTCAATGCTTATACCAAACCTGAGACCCTTCCTATAACATGAGATGTGATATCCAACTCCTTCCCATTCCAAACCTGAGACCCTCCCTTTAGCATGAGATGTGATATCTCAATGCTTCTAATACCAAACCTGAGACCCGTGCTATAACATGAGATGGGATATCCAACTCCTTCCCGTTCCAAACCTGATACCCTTCCTATAGCATGAGCTGTGATATCCAACTCCTTCCCATCCCAATCCTGAGACACCTCCGATAGCAGAGATGTGATATCTCAATGCTTATACCAAACCTGAGACTCTTCCTATAACATGAGATGTGATATCCAACTCCTTCCCGTTCCAAACCTGAGACCCTTCCTATAGCATGAGATGTGATATCCAACTCCGTCCCATTCCAATCCTGAGACCCTTCCGATAGCATGAGATGTGATATCTCAATGCTTCTAATACCAAACCTGTGATCCTTCCTATAACAAGAGATGTGATATCCAAATCCTTCCCATTCCAAACCTGAGACCCTCCCTTTAGCATGAGATGTGATATCTCAATGCCTCTAATACCAAACCTGAGATCCTTCCGATACCATGAGATGTGATATCTCAATGCTTCTAATACCAAACCTGAGATCCTTCCTATAACATGAGATGTGATATCCAAATCCTTCCCCTTCCAAACCTGAGATCCTCCCTTTAGCATGAGATGTGAGATCCAACTCCTTCCCATTCCAATCCTGAGACCCTTCTGATAGCATGAGATGTGATATCTCAATGCCTCTAATACCAAACCTGAGATCCTACCTCTAACATGAAATGTGATATCCAACTCCTTCCCTTTCCAAACGTGAGACCCTCTCTATAGCATGAGATGTGATATCCAAGTCCTTCCCATTCCAATCCTGAGACCCTTCCTATAGCATGAGATGTGATATCTCAATGCTTCTAATACCAAACCTGAGACCCTTCCTATAACATAAGATGGGATATCCAACTCCTTCCCATTCCCATCCTGAGACCCTTCCGATAGCAGAGATGTGATATCTCAATGCTTATACCAAACCTGAGACCCTTCCTGTGGCATGAGATGTCATATACAACTCCTTCCCATTCCAATCCTGAGACCCTTCCTATAGCATGAGATGTGATATCCAACTCCTTCCCATTCCAATCCTGAGACCCTTCCTATAGCATGAGATTTGATATCTCAATGCTTCTAATACCAAACCTGAGATCCTTCCGATAGCATGAGATGTGATATCTCAATGCTTCTAATACCAAACCTGAGATGTTCCTTCCCATTCCAATCCTGCGACCCTTCTGAGAGCATGAAATGTGATATCTCAATGCTTCTAATACCAAACCTGAGATCCTTCCGATAGCATGAGATGTGATATCTCAATTCTTCTAATACCAAACCTGAAATCCTTCCTATAACATGAGATGTGATATCCAAATCCTTCCCCTTCCAAACCTGAGACCTTCCCTTTAGCATGAGATGTGATATCCAACTCGTTCCCATTCCAATCCTGAGACCCTTCTGATAGCATGAGATGTGATATCTCAATGCCTCTAATACCAAACCTGAGATCTTACCTCTGACATGAAATGTGATATCCAACTCCTTCCCCTTCCAAACCTGAGAGCCTTCCTATAGCATGAGATGTGATATCGAAGTATTTCCCATTCCAATCCTGAGACCCTTCATATAACATGAGATGTGATATCCAACTCCTTCCCATTCCAACCTGAGACCCTTCCTATAGCATGAGATGGGATATCCAACTACTTCCAAATCCAATCCTGATACCCTTCCGATAGCATGAGATGTGATATCTCAATCCCTCTAATACCAAACCTGAGATCCTTCCGATAGCATGAGAAGTGATATCTCAATGCTTCTAATACCAAACGTGAGATCCTTCCTATAACATGAGATGTGATATCAAAATCCTTCCCCTTCCAAACCTGAGACCCTCCCTTTAGCATGAGATGTGATATCCAACTCCTTCCCATTCCAATCCTGAGACCCTTCTGATAGCATGAGATGTGATATTCAATGCCTCTAATACCAAACCTGAGATCCTACCTCTAACATGAAATGCGATTTCCAACTCCTTCCCTTTCCAAACGTGAGACCCTCCCTATAGCATGAGATGTGATATCCAAGTCCTTCCCATTCCAATCCTGAGAACCTTCCTATAGCATGAGATGTGATATCTCAATGCTTCTAATACCAAACCTGAGACCCTTCCTATAACATAAGATGGGATATCCAACTCCTTCCCATTCCAATCCTGAGACCCTTCCGATAGCAGAGATGTGATATCTCAATGCTTATACCAAACCTGAGACCCTTCCTATGGTATGAGATGTCATATACAACTCCTTCCCATTCCAATCCTGAGATCCTTCCTATAGCATGAGATTTGATATCTCAATGCTTATACCAAACCTGAGACCCTTCCTATAGCATGAGATGTGTTATCCAACTCCTTCCCATTCCAATCCTGAGACCCTTCCTATAACCTGAGATGTGATGTCTCAATGCTTCTAACACCAAACCTGAGATCCTTCCTATGGCATGAGATGTCATATAAAACTCCTTCCCATTCCATTCCTGAGATCCTTCCTATAGCATGAGATGCGATATCCAACTCCTTCCCATTCCAATCCTGAGACCCTTCCTATAGCATGAGATGTGATATCTCAATGCTTCTAATACCAAACCTGAGATCCTTCCTATAACATGAGATGGGATATCCAACTCCTTCCCATTCCAATCCTGAGACCCTTCCGATAGCAGATATGTGATATCTCAATGCTTATACCAAACCTGAGACCCTTCCTATGGCCTGAGATGTCATATACAACTCCTTCCCATTCCAATCCTGAGACCCTTCCTATAGCATGAGATGTGATATCCAACTCCTTCCCATTCCAATCCTGAGACCCTTCCTATAGCATGAGATGTGATGTCTCAATGCTTCTAATACCAAACCTGAGACCCTTCCTATAACATGAGATGTGATATCCAACTCCTTCCCATTCCAATCCTGAGACCCTTCCTATAGCATGAGAAGTGATATCTCCATGCTTATACCAAACCTGAGACCCTTCCTATAGCATGAGATGTGATATCTAAATCCTTCCCATTCCAATCCTGAGACCCTTCCTATAGCATGAGATGTGATATCTCAATGCTTATACCAAACCTGAGAGCCTACCTATAGCATGAGATGTGATATCCAAGTCCATCCCATTCCAATCCTTAGACCCTTCATACAGCATGCGATGTGATATCTCAATGATTCTAATACCAAACCAGAGACCCGTCCTATAACATGAGATGGGATATCCAACTCCTTCCAATTCCAATCCTGAGCCACTTCCGATAGCAGAGATGTGATATCTCAATGCTTATACCAAACCTGAGACCCTTCCTATAACATGAGATGTGATATCCAACTCCTTCCCATTCCAAACCTGAGACCCTCCCTTTAGCATGAGATGTGATATCTCAATGCTTCTAATACCAAACCTGAGACCCGTGCTATAACATGAGATGGGATATCCAACTCCTTCCCGTTCCAAACCTGATACCCTTCCTATAGCATGAGCTGTGATATCCAACTCCTTCCCATCCCAATCCTGAGACACCTCCGATAGCAGAGATGTGATATCTCAATGCTTATACCAAACCTGAGACTCTTCCTATAACATGAGATGTGATATCCAACTCCTTCCCGTTCCAAACCTGAGACCCTTCCTATAGCATGAGATGTGATATCCAACTCCGTCCCATTCCAATCCTGAGACCCTTCCGATAGCATGAGATGTGATATCTCAATGCTTCTAATACCAAACCTGTGATCCTTCCTATAACAAGAGATGTGATATCCAAATCCTTCCCATTCCAAACCTGAGACCCTCCCTTTAGCATGAGATGTGATATCTCAATGCCTCTAATACCAAACCTGAGATCCTTCCGATATCATGAGATGTGATATCTCAATGCTTCTAATACCAAACCTGAGATCCTTCCTATAACATGAGATGTGATATCCAAATCCTTCCCCTTCCAAACCTGAGATCCTCCCTTTAGCATGAGATGTGAGATCCAACTCCTTCCCATTCCAATCCTGAGACCCTTCTGATAGCATGAGATGTGATATCTCAATGCCTCTAATACCAAACCTGAGATCCTACCTCTAACATGAAATGTGATATCCAACTCCTTCCCTTTCCAAACGTGAGACCCTCTCTATAGCATGAGATGTGATATCCAAGTCCTTCCCATTCCAATCCTGAGACCCTTCCTATAGCATGAGATGTGATATCTCAATGCTTCTAATACCAAACCTGAGACCCTTCCTATAACATAAGATGGGATATCCAACTCCTTCCCATTCCCATCCTGAGACCCTTCCGATAGCAGAGATGTGATATCTCAATGCTTATACCAAACCTGAGACCCTTCCTGTGGCATGAGATGTCATATACAACTCCTTCCCATTCCAATCCTGAGACCCTTCCTATAGCATGAGATGTGATATCCAACTCCTTCCCATTCCAATCCTGAGACCCTTCCTATAGCATGAGATTTGATATCTCAATGCTTCTAATACCAAACCTGAGATCCTTCCGATAGCATGAGATGTGATATCTCAATGCTTCTAATACCAAACCTGAGATGTTCCTTCCCATTCCAATCCTGCGACCCTTCTGAGAGCATGAGATGTGATATCTCAATGCTTCTAATACCAAACCTGAGATCCTTCCGATAGCATGAGATGTGATATCTCAATTCTTCTAATACCAAACCTGAAATCCTTCCTATAACATGAGATGTGATATCCAAATCCTTCCCCTTCCAAACCTGAGACCTTCCCTTTAGCATGAGATGTGATATCCAACTCGTTCCCATTCCAATCCTGAGACCCTTCTGATAGCATGAGATGTGATATCTCAATGCCTCTAATACCAAACCTGAGATCTTACCTCTAACATGAAATGTGATATCCAACTCCTTCCCCTTCCAAACCTGAGAGCCTTCCTATAGCATGAGATGTGATATCGAAGTATTTCCCATTCCAATCCTGAGACCCTTCATATAACATGAGATGTGATATCCAACTCCTTCCCATTCCAACCTGAGACCCTTCCTATAGCATGAGATGGGATATCCAACTACTTCCAAATCCAATCCTGATACCCTTCCGATAGCATGAGATGTGATATCTCAATCCCTCTAATACCAAACCTGAGATCCTTCCGATAGCATGAGAAGTGATATCTCAATGCTTCTAATACCAAACGTGAGATCCTTCCTATAACATGAGATGTGATATCAAAATCCTTCCCCTTCCAAACCTGAGACCCTCCCTTTAGCATGAGATGTGATATCCAACTCCTTCCCATTCCAATCCTGAGACCCTTCTGATAGCATGAGATGTGATATTCAATGCCTCTAATACCAAACCTGAGATCCTACCTCTAACATGAAATGCAATTTCCAACTCCTTCCCTTTCCAAACGTGAGACCCTCCCTATAGCATGAGATGTGATATCCAAGTCCTTCCCATTCCAATCCTGAGAACCTTCCTATAGCATGAGATGTGATATCTCAATGCTTCTAAAACCAAACCTGAGACCCTTCCTATAACATAAGATGGGATATCCAACTCCTTCCCATTCCAATCCTGAGACCCTTCCGATAGCAGAGATGTGATATCTCAATGCTTATACCAAACCTGAGACCCTTCCTATGGTATGAGATGTCATATACAACTCCTTCCCATTCCAATCCTGAGATCCTTCCTATAGCATGAGATTTGATATCTCAATGCTTATACCAAACCTGAGACCCTTCCTATAGCATGAGATGTGATATCCAACTCCTTCCCATTCCAATCCTGAGACCCTTCCTATAACATGAGATGTGATGTCTCAATGCTTCTAACACCAAACCTGAGATCCTTCCTATGGCATGAGATGTCATATAAAACTCCTTCCCATTCCATTCCTGAGATCCTTCCTATAGCATGAGATGCGATATCCAACTCCTTCCCATTCCAATCCTGAGACCCTTCCTATAGCATGAGATGTGATATCTCAATGCTTCTAATACCAAACCTGAGATCCTTCCTATAACATGAGATGTGATATCCAAATCCTTCCCATTCCAACCCGAGACCCTTCCTATAGAATGAGATGGTATATCCAACTCCTTCCAAATCCAATCCTGATACCCTTCCGATAGCATGAGATGTGATATCCCAATGCTTCTACCAAACCTGAGACCCATACTATGGCATGAGATGTGATATCAAACTCCTTCCCATTCCAATCCTGAGACCCTTCCTATAGCTTGAGATGTGATATCCAACTCCTTCCCATTCCAATTTTGAGACCCTTCCTATACCATGAGACTTGATATCTCAATGCTTCTAATACCAAACCTGAGACCCATACTATAACATGAGATGTGATATCTAAATCCTTCCCCTTCCAAACCTTAGACCCTTCCTTTATCATGAGATGTGATATCCAACTCCTTCCCATTCCAATCCTGAGACCCTTCCTATAGCATGAGATGTGATATCTCAATGCTTCTAATACCAAACCTGAGACCCATACTATAACATGAGATGTGATATCTAAATCCTTCCCCTTCCAAACCTTAGACCCTTCCTTTATCATGAGATGTGATATCCAACTCCTTCCCATTCCAATCCTGAGACCCTTCCTATAACATGAGATGGGGTATCCAACTCCTTCCCATTCCAATCCTGAGACCCTTCCGATAGCAGAGATGTGATATCTCAATGCTTATACCAAACCTGAGACCCTTCCTATGGCCTGAGATGTCATATACAACTCCTTCCCATTCCAATCCTGAGACCCTTCCTATAGCATGAGATGTGATATCCAACTCCTTCCTATTCCAATCCTGAGACCCTTCCTATAGCATGAGATGTGATGTCTCAATGCTTCTAATACCAAACCTGAGATCCTTCCTATAACATGAGATGTGATATCCAACTCCTTCCCATTCCAATCCTGAGACCCTTCCTATAGCATGAGATGTGATATCCAAATCCTTCCCATTCCAATCCTGAGACCCTTCCTATAGCATGAGATGTGATATCTCAATGCTTATACCAAAACTGAGAGCCTACCTATAGCATGAGATGTGATATCCCAGTCCATCCCATTCCAATCCTTAGACCCTTCCTACAGCATGCGATGTGATATCTCAATGATTCTAATACCAAACCAGAGACCCGTCCTATAACATGAGATGGGATATCCAACTCCTTCCCATTCCAATCCTGAGCCACTTCCGATAGAAGAGATGTGATATCTCAATGCTTATACCAAACCTGAGACCCTTCCTATAACATGAGATGTGATATCCAACTCCTTCCCATTCCAAACCTGAGACCCTCCCTTTAGCATGAGATGTGATATCTCAATGCTTCTAATACCAAACCTGAGACCCGTGCTATAAAATGAGATGGGATATCCAACTCCTTCCCGTTCCAAACCTGATACCATTCCTATAGCATGAGATGTGATATCCAACTCCTTCCCATCCCAATCCTGAGACACCTCCGATAGCAGAGATGTGATATCTCAATGCTTATACCAAACCTGAGACTCTTCCTATAACATGAGATGTGATATCCAACTCCTTCCCGTTCCAAACCTGAGACCCTTCCTATAGCATGAGATGTGATATCCCACTCCGTCCCATTCCAATCCTGAGACCCTTCCGATAGCATGAGATGTGATATCTCAATGCTTCTAATACCAAACCTGTGATCCTTCCTATAACAAGAGATGTGATATCCAAATCCTTCCCCTTCCAAACCTGAGACCCTCCCTTTAGCATGAGATGTGATATCTCAATGCCTCTAATACCAAACCTGAGATCCTTCCGATAGCATGAGATGTGATATCTCAATGCTTCTAATACCAAACCTGAGATCCTTCCTATAACATGAGATGTGATATCCAAATCCTTCCCCTTCCAAACCTGAGATCCTCCCTTTAGCATGAGATGTGAGATCCAACTCCTTCCCATTCCAATCCTGAGAACCTTCTGATAGCAGGAGATGTGATATCTCAATGCCTCTAATACCAAACCTGAGATCCTACCTCTAACATGAAATGTGATATCGAACTCCTTCCCTTTCTAAACGTGAGACCCTCCCTATGGCATGAGATGTGATATCCAACTCCTTCCCATTCCAATCCTGACACCCTTCTGATAGCATGAGATGTGATATCTCAATGCCTCTAATACCAAACCTGAGATCTTACCTCTAACATGAAATGTGATATCCAACTCCTTCCCCTTCCAAACCTGAGAGCCTTCTTATAGCATGAGATGTGATATCGAAGTATTTCCCATTCCAATCCTGAGACCCTTCATATAACATGAGATGTGATATCCAACTTCTTCCCATTCCAACCTGAGACCCTTCATATAGCATGAGATGGGATATCCAACTACTTCCAAATCCAATCCTGATACCCTTCCGATAGCATGAGATGTGATATCTCAATCCCTCTAATACCAAACCTGAGATCCTTCCGATAGCATGAGAAGTGATATCTCAATGCTTCTAATACCAAACGTGAGATCCTTCCTATGACATGAGATGTGATATCAAAATCCTTCCCCTTCCAAACCTGAGACCCTCCCTTTAGCATGAGATGTGATATCCAACTCCTTCCCATTCCAATCCTGAGACCCTTCTGATAGCATGAGATGTGATATTCAATGCCTCTAATACCAAACCTGAGATCCTACCTCTAACATGAAATGCGATATCCAACTCCTTCCCTTTCCAAACGTGAGACCCTCCCTATAGCATGAGATGTGATATCCAAGTCCTTCCCATTCCAATCCTGAGAACCTTCCTATAGCATGAGATGTGATATCTCAATGCTTCTAATACCAAACCAGAGACCCATCCTATAACATAAAATGGGATATCCAACTCCTTCCCATTCCAATCCTGAGACCCTTCCGATAGCAGAGATGTGATATCTCAATGCTTTTACCAAACCCGAGACCCTTCCTATGGCATGAGATGTCATATACAACTCCTTCCCATTCCAATCCTGAGACCCTTCCTATAGCATGAGATGTGATATCTCAATGCTTATACCAAACCTGAGACCCTTCCTATAGCATGAGATGTGATATCCAACTCCTTCCCATTCCAATCGTGAGACCCTTCCTATAACATGAGATGTGATGTCTCAATGCTTCTAATACCAAACCTGAGATCCTTCCTATGGCATGAGATGTCATATAAAACTCCTTCCCATTCCATTCCTGAGACCCTTCCTATAGCATGAGATGCGATATCCAACTCCTTCCCATTCCAATCCTGAGACCCTTCCTATAGCATGAGATGTGATATCTCAATGCTTCTAATACCAAACCTGAGATCCTTCGTATAACATGAGATGTGATATCCAAATCCTTCCCATTCCAACCCGAGACCCTTCCTATAGAATGAGATGGGATATCAAACTCCTTCCAAATCCAATCCTGATACCCTTCCGATAGCATGAGATGTGATATCCCAATGCTTCTACCAAACCTGAGACCCATACTATGGCATGAGATGTGATATCAAACTCCTTCCCATTCCAATCCTGAGATCCTTCCCATAGCTTGAGATGTGATATCCAACTCCTTCCCATTCCAATTCTGAGACCCTTCCTATACCATGAGACTTGATATCTCAATGCTTCTAATACCAAACCTGAGACCCGTCCTATAACATGAGATGTGATATCTAAATCCTTCCCCTTCCAAACCTTAGACCCTTCCTTTATCATGAGATGTGATATCCAACTCCTTCCCATTCCAATCCTGAGACCCTTCCTATAGCATGAGATGTGATATCTCAATGCTTCTAATACCAAACCTGAGACCCTTCCTATAACATGAGAAGGGATATCCAACTCCTTCCCATTCCAATCCTGAGCCCCTTCCGATAGCAGAGATGTGATATCTCAATGCTTATACCAAACCTGAGACCCTTCCTATGGCCTGAGATGTCATATACAACTCCTTCCCATTCCAATCCTGAGAACCTTCCCATAGCATGAGATGTGATATCCAACTCCTTCCCATTCCAATCCTGAGACCCTTCCTATAGCATGAGATGTGATGTCTCAATGCTTCTAATACCAAACCTGAGATCCTTCCTATAACATGAGATGTGATATCCAACTCCTTCCCATTCCAATCCTGAGACCCTTCCTATAGCATGAGAAGTGATATCTCCATGCTTATACCAAACCTGAGACCCTACCTATAGCATGAGATGTGATATCCAAGTCCATCCCATTCCAATCCTTAGACCCTTCCTACAGCATGCGATGTGATATCTCAATGATTCTAATACCAAACCAGAGACCCGTCCTATAACATGAGATGGGATATCCAACTCCTTCCCATTCCAATCCTGAGCCACTTCTGATAGCAGAGATGTGATATCTCAATGCTTATACCAAACCTGAGACCCTTCCTATAACATGAGATGTGATATCCAACTCCTTCCCATTCCAAACCTGAGACCCTCCCTTTAGCATGAGATGTGATATCTCAATGCTTCTAATACCAAACCTGAGACCCGTGCTATAACATGAGATGGGATATCCAACTCCTTCCCGTTCCAAACCTGATACCCTTCCTATAGCATGAGATGTGATATCCAAATCCTTCCCATTCCAATCCTGAGACCCTTCCTATAGCATGAGATGGGATATCCAACTACTTCCAAATCCAATCCTGATACCCTTCCGATAGCATGAGATGTGATATCTCAATCCCTCTAATACCAAACCTGAGATCCTTCCGATAGCATGAGAAGTGATATCTCAATGCTTCTAATACCAAACGTGAGATCCTTCCTATAACTTGAGATGTGAAATCAAAATCCTTCCCCTTCCAAACCTGAGACCCTCCCTTTAGCATGAGATGTGATATCCAACTCCTTCCCATTCCAATCCTGAGACCCTTCTGATAGCATGAGATGTGATATTCAATGCCTCTAATACCAAACCGGAGATCCTACCTCTAACATGAAATGCGATATCCAACTCCTTCCCTTTCCAAACGTGAGACCCTCCCTATAGCATGAGATGTGATATCCAAGTCCTTCCCATTCCAATCCTGAGAACCTTCCTATAGCATGAGATGTGATATCTCAATGCTTCTAATACCAAACCAGAGACCCATCCTATAACATAAAATGGGATATCCAACTCCTTCCCATTCCAATCCTGAGACCCTTCCGATAGCAGAGATGTGATATCTCAATGCTTATACCAAACCCGAGACCCTTCCTATGGCATGAGATGTCATATACAACTCCTTCCCATTCCAATCCTGAGACCCTTCCTATAGCATGAGATGTGATATCTCAATGCTTATACCAAACCTGAGACCCTTCCTATAGCATGAGATGTGATATCTAACTCCTTCCCATTCCAATCGTGGGACCCTTCCTATAACATGAGATGTGATGTCTCAATGCTTCTAATACCAAACCTGAGATCCTTCCTATGGCATGAGATGTCATATAAAACTCCTTCCCATTCCATTCCTGAGACCCTTCCTATAGCATGAGATGCGATATCCAACTCCTTCCCATTCCAATCCTGAGACCCTTCCTATAGCATGAGATGTGATATCTCAATGCTTCTAATACCAAACCTGAGATCCTTTGTATAACATGAGATGTGATATCCAAATCCTTCCCATTCCAACCCGAGACCCTTCCTATAGAATGAGATGGGATATCAAACTCCTTCCAAATCCAATCCTGATACCCTTCCGATAGCATGAGATGTGATATCCCAATGCTTCTACCAAACCTGAGACCCATACTATGGCATGAGATGTGATATCAAACTCCTTCCCATTCCAATCCTGAGATCCTTCCTATAGCTTGAGATGTGATATCCAACTCCTTCCCATTCCAATTCTGAGACCCTTCCTATACCATGAGACTTGATATCTCAATGCTTCTAATACCAAACCTGAGACCCGTCCTATAACATGAGATGTGATATCTAAATCCTTCCCCTTCCAAACCTTAGACCCTTCCTTTATCATGAGATGTGATATCCAACTCCTTCCCATTCCAATCCTGAGACCCTTCCTATAGCATGAGATGTGATATCTCAATGCTTCTAATACCAAACCTGAGACCCTTCCTATAACATGAGATGGGATATCCAACTCCTTCCCATTCCAATCCTGAGACCCTTCCGATAGCAGAGATGTGATATCTCAATGCTTATACCAAACCTGAGACCCTTCCTATGGCCTGAGATGTCATATACAACTCCTTCCCATTCCAATCCTGAGACCCTTCCCATAGCATGAGATGTGATATCCAACTCCTTCCCATTCCAATCCTGAGACCCTTCCTATAGCATGAGATGTGATGTCTCAATGCTTCTAATACCAAACCTGAGATCCTTCCTATAACATGAGATGTGATATCCAACTCCTTCCCATTCCAATCCTGAGACCCTTCCTATAGCATGAGAAGTGATATCTCCATGCTTATACCAAACCTGAGACACTTCCTATAGCATGAGATGTGATATCCAAATCCTTCCCATTCCAATCCTGAGACCCTTCCTATAGCATGAGATGTGATATCTCAATGCTTATACCAAACCTGAGAGCCTACCTATAGCATGAGATGTGATATCCAAGTCCATCCCATTCCAATCCTTAGACCCTTCCTACAGCATGCGATGTGATATCTCATTGATTCTAATACCAAACCAGAGACCCGTCCTATAACATGAGATGGGATATCCAACTCCTTCCCATTCCAATCCTGAGCCACTTCTGATAGCAGAGATGTGATATCTCAATGCTTATACCAAACCTGAGACCCTTCCTATAACATGAGATGTGATATCCAACTCCTTCCCATTCCAAACCTGAGACCCTCCCTTTAGCATGAGATGTGATATCTCAATGCTTCTAATACCAAACCTGAGACCCGTGCTATAACATGAGATGGGATATCCAACTCCTTCCCGTTCCAAACCTGATAGATACCCTTCCTATAGCATGAGATGTGATATCCAAATCCTTCCCATTCCAATCCTGAGACCCTTCCTATAGCATGAGATGTGATATATCAATGCTTATACCAAACCTGAGAGCCTACCTATAGCATGAGTAGTGATATCCAAGTCCATCCCATTCCAATCCTTAGACCCTTCCTACAGCATGCGATGTGATATCTCAATGATTCTAATACCAAACCAGAGACCCATCCTATAACATAAGATGGGATATCCAACTCCTTCCCATTCCAATCCTGAGACCCTTCCGATAGCAGAGATGTGATATCTCAATGCTTATACCAAACCTGAGACCCTTCCTATGGCATGAGATGTCATATACAACTCCTTCCCATTCCAATCCTGAGACCCTTCCTATAGCATGAGATGTGATATCTCAATGCTTATACCAAACCTGAGACCCTTCCTATAGCATGAGATGTGATATCCAACTCCTTCCCATTCCAATCCTGAGACCCTTCCTATAACATGAGATGTGATGTCTCAATGCTTCTAATACCAAACCTGAGATCCTTCCTATGGCATGAGATGTCATATAAAACTCCTTCCCATTCCATTCCTGAGACCCTTCCTATAGCATGAGATGCGATATCCAACTCCTTCCCATTCCAATCCTGAGACCCTTCCTATAGCATGAGATGTGATATCTCAATGCTTCTAATACCAAACCTGAGATCCTTCGAATAACATGAGATGTGATATCCAAATCCTTCCCATTCCAACCCGAGACCCTTCCTATAGAATGAGATGGGATATCCAACTCCTTCCAAATCCAATCCTGATACCCTTCCGATAGCATGAGATGTGATATCCCAATGCTTCTACCAAACCTGAGACCCACACTATGGCATGAGATGTGATATCAAACTCCTTCCCATTCCAATCCTGAGATCCTCCCTATAGCTTGAGATGTGATATCCAACTCCTTCCCATTCCAATTCTGAGACCCTTCCTATACCATGAGACTTGATATCTCAATGCTTCTAATACCAAACCTGAGACCCGTCCTATAACATGAGATGTGATATCTAAATCCTTCCCCTTCCAAACCTTAGACCCTTCCTTTATCATGAGATGTGATATCCAACTCCTTCCCATTCCAATCCTGAGACCCTTCCTATAGCATGAGATGTGATATCTCAATGCTTCTAATACCAAACCTGAGACCCTTCCTATAACATGAGATGGGATATCCAACTCCTTCCCATTCCAATCCTGAGACCCTTCCGATAGCAGAGATGTGATATCTCAATGCTTATACCAAACCTGAGACCCTTTCTATGGCCTGAGATGTCATATACAACTCCTTCCCATTCCAATCCTGAGACCCTTCCCATAGCATGAGATGTGATATCCAACTCCTTCCCATTCCAATCCTGAGACCCTTCCTATAGCATGAGATGTGATGTCTCAATGCTTCTAATACCAAACCTGAGATCCTTCCTATAACATGAGTTGTGATATCCAACTCCTTCCCATTCCAATCCTGAGACCCTTCCGATAGCAGAGATGTGATATCTCAATGCTTATACCAAACCTGAGACCCTTTCTATGGCCTGAGATGTCATATACAACTCCTTCCCATTCCAATCCTGAGACCCTTCCCATAGCATGAGATGTGATATCCAACTCCTTCCCATTCCAATCCTGAGACCCTTCCTATAGCATGAGATGTGATATCTCAATGCTTCTAATACCAAACCTGAGATCCTTCGAATAACATGAGATGTGATATCCAAATCCTTCCCATTCCAACCCGAGACCCTTCCTATAGAATGAGATGGGATATCCAACTCCTTCCAAATCCAATCCTGATACCCTTCCGATAGCATGAGATGTGATATCCCAATGCTTCTACCAAACCTGAGACCCATACTATGGCATGAGATGTGATATCAAACTCCTTCCCATTCCAATCCTGAGATCCTCCCTATAGCTTGAGATGTGATATCCAACTCCTTCCCATTCCAATTCTGAGACCCTTCCTATACCATGAGACTTGATATCTCAATGCTTCTAATACCAAACCTGAGACCCGTCCTATAACATGAGATGTGATATCTAAATCCTTCCCCTTCCAAACCTTAGACCCTTCCTTTATCATGAGATGTGATATCCAACTCCTTCCCATTCCAATCCTGAGACCCTTCCTATAGCATGAGATGTGATATCTCAATGCTTCTAATACCAAACCTGAGACCCTTCCTATAACATGAGATGGGATATCCAACTCCTTCCCATTCCAATCCTGAGACCCTTCCGATAGCAGAGATGTGATATCTCAATGCTTATACCAAACCTGAGACCCTTTCTATGGCCTGAGATGTCATATACAACTCCTTCCCATTCCAATCCTGAGACCCTTCCCATAGCATGAGATGTGATATCCAACTCCTTCCCATTCCAATCCTGAGACCCTTCCTACAGCATGAGATGTGATATCTCAATGATTCTAATAACAAACCCGAGACCCGTCCTATAACATGAGATTTGATATCCAACTCCTTCCCATTCCAATCCTGAGACCCTTCCTATAGCATGAGATGTGATATCTCAATGCTTATACCAAACCTGAGACCCTTCCTATAGCATGAGATGTGATATCCAAATCCTTCCCATTCCAGTCCTGAGACCCTTCCTATAGCATGAGATGTGATATCTCAATGCCTCTAATACCAAAAATGAGAACCATCCTCTAACATGAAATGTGATATCCAACTCCTTCCCTTTCCAAACCTGAGAGCCTACCTATAGCATGAGATGTGATATCCAAGTCCTTCCCATTCCAATCCTTAGACCCTTCCTACAGCATGAGATGTGATATGTCAATGATTCTAATACCAAACCTGAGACCTGTCCTATAACATGAGATGGGATATCCAACTCCTTCCATTTCAATCCTGAGACACTTCCGATAGCAGAGATGTGATATCTCAATGCTGATACCAACCCTGAGACCCTTCCTATAACATGAGATGTGGTATCCAACTCATTCCCCTTCCAAACGTGAGACCCTCCCTTTGGCATGAGATGTGATATCCAACTCCTTCCCATTCCAATCCTGAGACCCTTCTGATAGCATGAGATGTGATATCTCAATGCCTCTAATACCAAACCTGAGGTCCTACCTCTAACATGAAATGTGATATCCAACTCCTTCCCCTTCCAAACCTGAGAGCCTTCCTATAACATGAGATGTGATATCGAAGTCCTTCCCATTCCAATCCTGAGACCCTTCCTATAGCATGAGATGTGATATCCAACTCCTTCCCATTCCAACCTGAGACCCTTCCTATAGAATGAGATGGGATATCCAACTCCTTCCAAATCCAATCCTGATACCCTTCCGATAGCATGAGATGTGATATCCCAATGCTTCTACCAAACCTGAGACCCATACTATGGCATGAGATGTGATATCAAACTCCTCCCCATTCCAATTCTGAGACCCTTCCTATACCATGAGACTTGATATCTCAATGCTTCTAATACCAAACCTGAGACCCATCCTATAACATGAGATGTGATATCTAAATCCTTCCCCTTCCAAACCTTAGACCCTTCCTTTAGCATGAGATGTGATATCCAACTCCTTCCCATTCCAATCCTGAGACCCTTCCTATAGCATGCGATGTGATATCTCAATGATTCTAATACCAAACCAGAGACCCGTCCTATAACATGAGATGGGATATACAACTCCTTCCCATTCCAATCCTGAGACCCTTCCTATAGCTTGAGATGTGATATCCAACTCCTTCCCATTCCAATTCTGAGACCCTTCCTATACCATGAGACTTGATATCTCAATGCTTCTAATACCAAACCTGAGACCCATCCTATAACATGAGATGTGATATCTAAATCCTTCCCCTTCCAAACCTTAGACCCTTCCTTTAGCATGAGATGTGATATCCAACTCCTTCCCATTCCAATCCTGAGACCCTTCCTATAGCATGAGATGTGATATCTCAATGCTTCTAATACCAAACCTGAGACCCTTCCTATAACATGAGATGGGATATCCACCTCCTTCCCATTCCAATCCTGAGACCCTTCCGATAGCAGATATGTGATATCTCAATGCTTATACCAAACCTGAGACCCTTCCTATGGCCTGAGATGTCATATACAACTCCTTCCCATTCCAATCCTGAGACCCTTCCTATAGCATGAGATGTGATATCCAACTCCTTCCCATTCCAATCCTGAGACCCTTCCTATAGCATGAGATGTGATGTCTCAATGCTTCTAATACCAAACCTGAGACCCTTCCTATAACATGAGATGTGATATCCAACTCCTTCCCATTCCAATCCTGAGACCCTTCCTATAGCATGAGAAGTGATATCTCCATGCTTATACCAAACCTGAGACCCTTCCTATAGCATGAGATGTGATATCTAAATCCTTCCCATTCCAATCCTGAGACCCTTCCTATAGCATGAGATGTGATATCTCAATGCTTATACCAAACCTGAGAGCCTACCTATAGCATGAGATGTGATATCCAAGTCCATCCCATTCCAATCCTTAGACCCTTCATACAGCATGCGATGTGATATCTCAATGATTCTAATACCAAACCAGAGACCCGTCCTATAACATGAGATGGGATATCCAACTCCTTCCAATTCCAATCCTGAGCCACTTCCGATAGCAGAGATGTGATATCTCAATGCTTATACCAAACCTGAGACCCTTCCTATAACATGAGATGTGATATCCAACTCCTTCCCATTCCAATCCTGAGACCCTTCCTATAACATGAGATGTGATGTCTCAATGCTTCTAACACCAAACCTGAGATCCTTCCTATGGCATGAGATGTCATATAAAACTCCTTCCCATTCCATTCCTGAGATCCTTCCTATAGCATGAGATGCGATATCCAACTCCTTCCCATTCCAATCCTGAGACCCTTCCTATAGCATGAGATGTGATATCTCAATGCTTCTAATACCAAACCTGAGATCCTTCCTATAACATGAGATGTGATATCCAAATCCTTCCCATTCCAACCCGAGACCCTTCCTATAGAATGAGATGGTATATCCAACTCCTTCCAAATCCAATCCTGATACCCTTCCGATAGCATGAGATGTGATATCCCAATGCTTCTACCAAACCTGAGACCCATACTATGGCATGAGATGTGATATCAAACTCCTTCCCATTCCAATCCTGAGACCCTTCCTATAGCTTGAGATGTGATATCCAACTCCTTCCCATTCCAATTTTGAGACCCTTCCTATACCATGAGACTTGATATCTCAATGCTTCTAATACCAAACCTGAGACCCATACTATAACATGAGATGTGATATCTAAATCCTTCCCCTTCCAAACCTTAGACCCTTCCTTTATCATGAGATGTGATATCCAACTCCTTCCCATTCCAATCCTGAGACCCTTCCTATAGCATGAGATGTGATATCTCAATGCTTCTAATACCAAACCTGAGACCCTTCCTATAACATGAGATGGGGTATCCAACTCCTTCCCATTCCAATCCTGAGACCCTTCCGATAGCAGAGATGTGATATCTCAATGCTTATACCAAACCTGAGACCCTTCCTATGGCCTGAGATGTCATATACAACTCCTTCCCATTCCAATCCTGAGACCCTTCCTATAGCATGAGATGTGATATCCAACTCCTTCCTATTCCAATCCTGAGACCCTTCCTATAGCATGAGATGTGATGTCTCAATGCTTCTAATACCAAACCTGAGATCCTTCCTATAACATGAGATGTGATATCCAACTCCTTCCCATTCCAATCCTGAGACCCTTCCTATAGCATGAGATGTGATATCCAAATCCTTCCCATTCCAATCCTGAGACCCTTCCTATAGCATGAGATGTGATATCTCAATGCTTATACCAAAACTGAGAGCCTACCTATAGCATGAGATGTGATATCCCAGTCCATCCCATTCCAATCCTTAGACCCTTCCTACAGCATGCGATGTGATATCTCAATGATTCTAATACCAAACCAGAGACCCGTCCTATAACATGAGATGGGATATCCAACTCCTTCCCATTCCAATCCTGAGCCACTTCCGATAGAAGAGATGTGATATCTCAATGCTTATACCAAACCTGAGACCCTTCCTATAACATGAGATGTGATATCCAACTCCTTCCCATTCCAAACCTGAGACCCTCCCTTTAGCATGAGATGTGATATCTCAATGCTTCTAATACCAAACCTGAGACCCGTGCTATAAAATGAGATGGGATATCCAACTCCTTCCCGTTCCAAACCTGATACCATTCCTATAGCATGAGATGTGATATCCAACTCCTTCCCATCCCAATCCTGAGACACCTCCGATAGCAGAGATGTGATATCTCAATGCTTATACCAAACCTGAGACTCTTCCTATAACATGAGATGTGATATCCAACTCCTTCCCGTTCCAAACCTGAGACCCTTCCTATAGCATGAGATGTGATATCCCACTCCGTCCCATTCCAATCCTGAGACCCTTCCGATAGCATGAGATGTGATATCTCAATGCTTCTAATACCAAACCTGTGATCCTTCCTATAACAAGAGATGTGATATCCAAATCCTTCCCCTTCCAAACCTGAGACCCTCCCTTTAGCATGAGATGTGATATCTCAATGCCTCTAATACCAAACCTGAGATCCTTCCGATAGCATGAGATGTGATATCTCAATGCTTCTAATACCAAACCTGAGATCCTTCCTATAACATGAGATGTGATATCCAAATCCTTCCCCTTCCAAACCTGAGATCCTCCCTTTAGCATGAGATGTGAGATCCAACTCCTTCCCATTCCAATCCTGAGAACCTTCTGATAGCAGGAGATGTGATATCTCAATGCCTCTAATACCAAACCTGAGATCCTACCTCTAACATGAAATGTGATATCGAACTCCTTCCCTTTCTAAACGTGAGACCCTCCCTATGGCATGAGATGTGATATCCAACTCCTTCCCATTCCAATCCTGACACCCTTCTGATAGCATGAGATGTGATATCTCAATGCCTCTAATACCAAACCTGAGATCTTACCTCTAACATGAAATGTGATATCCAACTCCTTCCCCTTCCAAACCTGAGAGCCTTCCTATAGCATGAGATGTGATATCGAAGTATTTCCCATTCCAATCCTGAGACCCTTCATATAACATGAGATGTGATATCCAACTTCTTCCCATTCCAACCTGAGACCCTTCATATAGCATGAGATGGGATATCCAACTACTTCCAAATCCAATCCTGATACCCTTCCGATAGCATGAGATGTGATATCTCAATCCCTCTAATACCAAACCTGAGATCCTTCCGATAGCATGAGAAGTGATATCTCAATGCTTCTAATACCAAACGTGAGATCCTTCCTATGACATGAGATGTGATATCAAAATCCTTCCCCTTCCAAACCTGAGACCCTCCCTTTAGCATGAGATGTGATATCCAACTCCTTCCCATTCCAATCCTGAGACCCTTCTGATAGCATGAGATGTGATATTCAATGCCTCTAATACCAAACCTGAGATCCTACCTCTAACATGAAATGCGATATCCAACTCCTTCCCTTTCCAAACGTGAGACCCTCCCTATAGCATGAGATGTGATATCCAAGTCCTTCCCATTCCAATCCTGAGAACCTTCCTATAGCATGAGATGTGATATCTCAATGCTTCTAATACCAAACCAGAGACCCATCCTATAACATAAAATGGGATATCCAACTCCTTCCCATTCCAATCCTGAGACCCTTCCGATAGCAGAGATGTGATATCTCAATGCTTTTACCAAACCCGAGACCCTTCCTATGGCATGAGATGTCATATACAACTCCTTCCCATTCCAATCCTGAGACCCTTCCTATAGCATGAGATGTGATATCTCAATGCTTATACCAAACCTGAGACCCTTCCTATAGCATGAGATGTGATATCCAACTCCTTCCCATTCCAATCGTGAGACCCTTCCTATAACATGAGATGTGATGTCTCAATGCTTCTAATACCAAACCTGAGATCCTTCCTATGGCATGAGATGTCATATAAAACTCCTTCCCATTCCATTCCTGAGACCCTTCCTATAGCATGAGATGCGATATCCAACTCCTTCCCATTCCAATCCTGAGACCCTTCCTATAGCATGAGATGTGATATCTCAATGCTTCTAATACCAAACCTGAGATCCTTCGTATAACATGAGATGTGATATCCAAATCCTTCCCATTCCAACCCGAGACCCTTCCTATAGAATGAGATGGGATATCAAACTCCTTCCAAATCCAATCCTGATACCCTTCCGATAGCATGAGATGTGATATCCCAATGCTTCTACCAAACCTGAGACCCATACTATGGCATGAGATGTGATATCAAACTCCTTCCCATTCCAATCCTGAGATCCTTCCCATAGCTTGAGATGTGATATCCAACTCCTTCCCATTCCAATTCTGAGACCCTTCCTATACCATGAGACTTGATATCTCAATGCTTCTAATACCAAACCTGAGACCCGTCCTATAACATGAGATGTGATATCTAAATCCTTCCCCTTCCAAACCTTAGACCCTTCCTTTATCATGAGATGTGATATCCAACTCCTTCCCATTCCAATCCTGAGACCCTTCCTATAGCATGAGATGTGATATCTCAATGCTTCTAATACCAAACCTGAGACCCTTCCTATAACATGAGAAGGGATATCCAACTCCTTCCCATTCCAATCCTGAGCCCCTTCCGATAGCAGAGATGTGATATCTCAATGCTTATACCAAACCTGAGACCCTTCCTATGGCCTGAGATGTCATATACAACTCCTTCCCATTCCAATCCTGAGAACCTTCCCATAGCATGAGATGTGATATCCAACTCCTTCCCATTCCAATCCTGAGACCCTTCCTATAGCATGAGATGTGATGTCTCAATGCTTCTAATACCAAACCTGAGATCCTTCCTATAACATGAGATGTGATATCCAACTCCTTCCCATTCCAATCCTGAGACCCTTCCTATAGCATGAGAAGTGATATCTCCATGCTTATACCAAACCTGAGACCCTACCTATAGCATGAGATGTGATATCCAAGTCCATCCCATTCCAATCCTTAGACCCTTCCTACAGCATGCGATGTGATATCTCAATGATTCTAATACCAAACCAGAGACCCGTCCTATAACATGAGATGGGATATCCAACTCCTTCCCATTCCAATCCTGAGCCACTTCTGATAGCAGAGATGTGATATCTCAATGCTTATACCAAACCTGAGACCCTTCCTATAACATGAGATGTGATATCCAACTCCTTCCCATTCCAAACCTGAGACCCTCCCTTTAGCATGAGATGTGATATCTCAATGCTTCTAATACCAAACCTGAGACCCGTGCTATAACATGAGATGGGATATCCAACTCCTTCCCGTTCCAAACCTGATACCCTTCCTATAGCATGAGATGTGATATCCAAATCCTTCCCATTCCAATCCTGAGACCCTTCCTATAGCATGAGATGGGATATCCAACTACTTCCAAATCCAATCCTGATACCCTTCCGATAGCATGAGATGTGATATCTCAATCCCTCTAATACCAAACCTGAGATCCTTCCGATAGCATGAGAAGTGATATCTCAATGCTTCTAATACCAAACGTGAGATCCTTCCTATAACTTGAGATGTGAAATCAAAATCCTTCCCCTTCCAAACCTGAGACCCTCCCTTTAGCATGAGATGTGATATCCAACTCCTTCCCATTCCAATCCTGAGACCCTTCTGATAGCATGAGATGTGATATTCAATGCCTCTAATACCAAACCGGAGATCCTACCTCTAACATGAAATGCGATATCCAACTCCTTCCCTTTCCAAACGTGAGACCCTCCCTATAGCATGAGATGTGATATCCAAGTCCTTCCCATTCCAATCCTGAGAACCTTCCTATAGCATGAGATGTGATATCTCAATGCTTCTAATACCAAACCAGAGACCCATCCTATAACATAAAATGGGATATCCAACTCCTTCCCATTCCAATCCTGAGACCCTTCCGATAGCAGAGATGTGATATCTCAATGCTTATACCAAACCCGAGACCCTTCCTATGGCATGAGATGTCATATACAACTCCTTCCCATTCCAATCCTGAGACCCTTCCTATAGCATGAGATGTGATATCTCAATGCTTATACCAAACCTGAGACCCTTCCTATAGCATGAGATGTGATATCTAACTCCTTCCCATTCCAATCGTGGGACCCTTCCTATAACATGAGATGTGATGTCTCAATGCTTCTAATACCAAACCTGAGATCCTTCCTATGGCATGAGATGTCATATAAAACTCCTTCCCATTCCATTCCTGAGACCCTTCCTATAGCATGAGATGCGATATCCAACTCCTTCCCATTCCAATCCTGAGACCCTTCCTATAGCATGAGATGTGATATCTCAATGCTTCTAATACCAAACCTGAGATCCTTTGTATAACATGAGATGTGATATCCAAATCCTTCCCATTCCAACCCGAGACCCTTCCTATAGAATGAGATGGGATATCAAACTCCTTCCAAATCCAATCCTGATACCCTTCCGATAGCATGAGATGTGATATCCCAATGCTTCTACCAAACCTGAGACCCATACTATGGCATGAGATGTGATATCAAACTCCTTCCCATTCCAATCCTGAGATCCTTCCTATAGCTTGAGATGTGATATCCAACTCCTTCCCATTCCAATTCTGAGACCCTTCCTATACCATGAGACTTGATATCTCAATGCTTCTAATACCAAACCTGAGACCCGTCCTATAACATGAGATGTGATATCTAAATCCTTCCCCTTCCAAACCTTAGACCCTTCCTTTATCATGAGATGTGATATCCAACTCCTTCCCATTCCAATCCTGAGACCCTTCCTATAGCATGAGATGTGATATCTCAATGCTTCTAATACCAAACCTGAGACCCTTCCTATAACATGAGATGGGATATCCAACTCCTTCCCATTCCAATCCTGAGACCCTTCCGATAGCAGAGATGTGATATCTCAATGCTTATACCAAACCTGAGACCCTTCCTATGGCCTGAGATGTCATATACAACTCCTTCCCATTCCAATCCTGAGACCCTTCCCATAGCATGAGATGTGATATCCAACTCCTTCCCATTCCAATCCTGAGACCCTTCCTATAGCATGAGATGTGATGTCTCAATGCTTCTAATACCAAACCTGAGATCCTTCCTATAACATGAGATGTGATATCCAACTCCTTCCCATTCCAATCCTGAGACCCTTCCTATAGCATGAGAAGTGATATCTCCATGCTTATACCAAACCTGAGACACTTCCTATAGCATGAGATGTGATATCCAAATCCTTCCCATTCCAATCCTGAGACCCTTCCTATAGCATGAGATGTGATATCTCAATGCTTATACCAAACCTGAGAGCCTACCTATAGCATGAGATGTGATATCCAAGTCCATCCCATTCCAATCCTTAGACCCTTCCTACAGCATGCGATGTGATATCTCATTGATTCTAATACCAAACCAGAGACCCGTCCTATAACATGAGATGGGATATCCAACTCCTTCCCATTCCAATCCTGAGCCACTTCTGATAGCAGAGATGTGATATCTCAATGCTTATACCAAACCTGAGACCCTTCCTATAACATGAGATGTGATATCCAACTCCTTCCCATTCCAAACCTGAGACCCTCCCTTTAGCATGAGATGTGATATCTCAATGCTTCTAATACCAAACCTGAGACCCGTGCTATAACATGAGATGGGATATCCAACTCCTTCCCGTTCCAAACCTGATAGATACCCTTCCTATAGCATGAGATGTGATATCCAAATCCTTCCCATTCCAATCCTGAGACCCTTCCTATAGCATGAGATGTGATATATCAATGCTTATACCAAACCTGAGAGCCTACCTATAGCATGAGTAGTGATATCCAAGTCCATCCCATTCCAATCCTTAGACCCTTCCTACAGCATGCGATGTGATATCTCAATGATTCTAATACCAAACCAGAGACCCATCCTATAACATAAGATGGGATATCCAACTCCTTCCCATTCCAATCCTGAGACCCTTCCGATAGCAGAGATGTGATATCTCAATGCTTATACCAAACCTGAGACCCTTCCTATGGCATGAGATGTCATATACAACTCCTTCCCATTCCAATCCTGAGACCCTTCCTATAGCATGAGATGTGATATCTCAATGCTTATACCAAACCTGAGACCCTTCCTATAGCATGAGATGTGATATCCAACTCCTTCCCATTCCAATCCTGAGACCCTTCCTATAACATGAGATGTGATGTCTCAATGCTTCTAATACCAAACCTGAGATCCTTCCTATGGCATGAGATGTCATATAAAACTCCTTCCCATTCCATTCCTGAGACCCTTCCTATAGCATGAGATGCGATATCCAACTCCTTCCCATTCCAATCCTGAGACCCTTCCTATAGCATGAGATGTGATATCTCAATGCTTCTAATACCAAACCTGAGATCCTTCGAATAACATGAGATGTGATATCCAAATCCTTCCCATTCCAACCCGAGACCCTTCCTATAGAATGAGATGGGATATCCAACTCCTTCCAAATCCAATCCTGATACCCTTCCGATAGCATGAGATGTGATATCCCAATGCTTCTACCAAACCTGAGACCCACACTATGGCATGAGATGTGATATCAAACTCCTTCCCATTCCAATCCTGAGATCCTCCCTATAGCTTGAGATGTGATATCCAACTCCTTCCCATTCCAATTCTGAGACCCTTCCTATACCATGAGACTTGATATCTCAATGCTTCTAATACCAAACCTGAGACCCGTCCTATAACATGAGATGTGATATCTAAATCCTTCCCCTTCCAAACCTTAGACCCTTCCTTTATCATGAGATGTGATATCCAACTCCTTCCCATTCCAATCCTGAGACCCTTCCTATAGCATGAGATGTGATATCTCAATGCTTCTAATACCAAACCTGAGACCCTTCCTATAACATGAGATGGGATATCCAACTCCTTCCCATTCCAATCCTGAGACCCTTCCGATAGCAGAGATGTGATATCTCAATGCTTATACCAAACCTGAGACCCTTTCTATGGCCTGAGATGTCATATACAACTCCTTCCCATTCCAATCCTGAGACCCTTCCCATAGCATGAGATGTGATATCCAACTCCTTCCCATTCCAATCCTGAGACCCTTCCTATAGCATGAGATGTGATGTCTCAATGCTTCTAATACCAAACCTGAGATCCTTCCTATAACATGAGTTGTGATATCCAACTCCTTCCCATTCCAATCCTGAGACCCTTCCGATAGCAGAGATGTGATATCTCAATGCTTATACCAAACCTGAGACCCTTTCTATGGCCTGAGATGTCATATACAACTCCTTCCCATTCCAATCCTGAGACCCTTCCCATAGCATGAGATGTGATATCCAACTCCTTCCCATTCCAATCCTGAGACCCTTCCTATAGCATGAGATGTGATATCTCAATGCTTCTAATACCAAACCTGAGATCCTTCGAATAACATGAGATGTGATATCCAAATCCTTCCCATTCCAACCCGAGACCCTTCCTATAGAATGAGATGGGATATCCAACTCCTTCCAAATCCAATCCTGATACCCTTCCGATAGCATGAGATGTGATATCCCAATGCTTCTACCAAACCTGAGACCCATACTATGGCATGAGATGTGATATCAAACTCCTTCCCATTCCAATCCTGAGATCCTCCCTATAGCTTGAGATGTGATATCCAACTCCTTCCCATTCCAATTCTGAGACCCTTCCTATACCATGAGACTTGATATCTCAATGCTTCTAATACCAAACCTGAGACCCGTCCTATAACATGAGATGTGATATCTAAATCCTTCCCCTTCCAAACCTTAGACCCTTCCTTTATCATGAGATGTGATATCCAACTCCTTCCCATTCCAATCCTGAGACCCTTCCTATAGCATGAGATGTGATATCTCAATGCTTCTAATACCAAACCTGAGACCCTTCCTATAACATGAGATGGGATATCCAACTCCTTCCCATTCCAATCCTGAGACCCTTCCGATAGCAGAGATGTGATATCTCAATGCTTATACCAAACCTGAGACCCTTTCTATGGCCTGAGATGTCATATACAACTCCTTCCCATTCCAATCCTGAGACCCTTCCCATAGCATGAGATGTGATATCCAACTCCTTCCCATTCCAATCCTGAGACCCTTCCTACAGCATGAGATGTGATATCTCAATGATTCTAATAACAAACCCGAGACCCGTCCTATAACATGAGATTTGATATCCAACTCCTTCCCATTCCAATCCTGAGACCCTTCCTATAGCATGAGATGTGATATCTCAATGCTTATACCAAACCTGAGACCCTTCCTATAGCATGAGATGTGATATCCAAATCCTTCCCATTCCAGTCCTGAGACCCTTCCTATAGCATGAGATGTGATATCTCAATGCCTCTAATACCAAAAATGAGAACCATCCTCTAACATGAAATGTGATATCCAACTCCTTCCCTTTCCAAACCTGAGAGCCTACCTATAGCATGAGATGTGATATCCAAGTCCTTCCCATTCCAATCCTTAGACCCTTCCTACAGCATGAGATGTGATATGTCAATGATTCTAATACCAAACCTGAGACCTGTCCTATAACATGAGATGGGATATCCAACTCCTTCCATTTCAATCCTGAGACACTTCCGATAGCAGAGATGTGATATCTCAATGCTGATACCAACCCTGAGACCCTTCCTATAACATGAGATGTGGTATCCAACTCATTCCCCTTCCAAACGTGAGACCCTCCCTTTGGCATGAGATGTGATATCCAACTCCTTCCCATTCCAATCCTGAGACCCTTCTGATAGCATGAGATGTGATATCTCAATGCCTCTAATACCAAACCTGAGGTCCTACCTCTAACATGAAATGTGATATCCAACTCCTTCCCCTTCCAAACCTGAGAGCCTTCCTATAACATGAGATGTGATATCGAAGTCCTTCCCATTCCAATCCTGAGACCCTTCCTATAGCATGAGATGTGATATCCAACTCCTTCCCATTCCAACCTGAGACCCTTCCTATAGAATGAGATGGGATATCCAACTCCTTCCAAATCCAATCCTGATACCCTTCCGATAGCATGAGATGTGATATCCCAATGCTTCTACCAAACCTGAGACCCATACTATGGCATGAGATGTGATATCAAACTCCTCCCCATTCCAATTCTGAGACCCTTCCTATACCATGAGACTTGATATCTCAATGCTTCTAATACCAAACCTGAGACCCATCCTATAACATGAGATGTGATATCTAAATCCTTCCCCTTCCAAACCTTAGACCCTTCCTTTAGCATGAGATGTGATATCCAACTCCTTCCCATTCCAATCCTGAGACCCTTCCTATAGCATGCGATGTGATATCTCAATGATTCTAATACCAAACCAGAGACCCGTCCTATAACATGAGATGGGATATACAACTCCTTCCCATTCCAATCCTGAGACCCTTCCTATAGCTTGAGATGTGATATCCAACTCCTTCCCATTCCAATTCTGAGACCCTTCCTATACCATGAGACTTGATATCTCAATGCTTCTAATACCAAACCTGAGACCCATCCTATAACATGAGATGTGATATCTAAATCCTTCCCCTTCCAAACCTTAGACCCTTCCTTTAGCATGAGATGTGATATCCAACTCCTTCCCATTCCAATCCTGAGACCCTTCCTATAGCATGAGATGTGATATCTCAATGCTTCTAATACCAAACCTGAGACCCTTCCTATAACATGAGATGGGATATCCACCTCCTTCCCATTCCAATCCTGAGACCCTTCCGATAGCAGATATGTGATATCTCAATGCTTATACCAAACCTGAGACCCTTCCTATGGCCTGAGATGTCATATACAACTCCTTCCCATTCCAATCCTGAGACCCTTCCTATAGCATGAGATGTGATATCCAACTCCTTCCCATTCCAATCCTGAGACCCTTCCTATAGCATGAGATGTGATGTCTCAATGCTTCTAATACCAAACCTGAGACCCTTCCTATAACATGAGATGTGATATCCAACTCCTTCCCATTCCAATCCTGAGACCCTTCCTATAGCATGAGAAGTGATATCTCCATGCTTATACCAAACCTGAGACCCTTCCTATAGCATGAGATGTGATATCTAAATCCTTCCCATTCCAATCCTGAGACCCTTCCTATAGCATGAGATGTGATATCTCAATGCTTATACCAAACCTGAGAGCCTACCTATAGCATGAGATGTGATATCCAAGTCCATCCCATTCCAATCCTTAGACCCTTCATACAGCATGCGATGTGATATCTCAATGATTCTAATACCAAACCAGAGACCCGTCCTATAACATGAGATGGGATATCCAACTCCTTCCAATTCCAATCCTGAGCCACTTCCGATAGCAGAGATGTGATATCTCAATGCTTATACCAAACCTGAGACCCTTCCTATAACATGAGATGTGATATCCAACTCCTTCCCATTCCAAACCTGAGACCCTCCCTTTAGCATGAGATGTGATATCTCAATGCTTCTAATACCAAACCTGAGACCCGTGCTATAACATGAGATGGGATATCCAACTCCTTCCCGTTCCAAACCTGATACCCTTCCTATAGCATGAGCTGTGATATCCAACTCCTTCCCATCCCAATCCTGAGACACCTCCGATAGCAGAGATGTGATATCTCAATGCTTATACCAAACCTGAGACTCTTCCTATAACATGAGATGTGATATCCAACTCCTTCCCGTTCCAAACCTGAGACCCTCCCTTTAGCATGAGATGTGATATCTCAATGCTTCTAATACCAAACCTTATTTCCTTCCTATAACATGAGATGTGATATCAAAATCCTTCCCCTTCCAAACCTGAGACCCTCCCTTTAGCATGAGATGTGATATCCAACTCCTTCCCATTCCAATCCTGAGACCCTTCTGATAGCATGAGATGTGATATCTCAATGCCTCTAATACCAAACCTGAGATCCTACCTCTAACATGAAATGTGATATCCAACTCCTTCCCTTTCCAAACGTGAGACCCTCTCTATAGCATGAGATGTGATATCCAAGTCCTTCCCATTCCAATCCTGAGACCCTTCCTATAGCATGAGATGTGATATCTCAATGCTTCTAATACCAAACCTGAGACCCTTCCTATAACATAAGATGGGATATCCAACTCCTTCCCATTCCAATCCTGAGACCCTTCCGATAGCAGAGATGTGATATCTCAATGCTTATACCAAACCTGAGACCCTTCCTGTGGCATGAGATGTCATATACAACTCCTTCCCATTCCAATCCTGAGACCCTTCCTATAGCATGAGATGTGATATCCAACTCCTTCCCATTCCAATCCTGAGACCCTTCCTATAGCATGAGATTTGATATCTCAATGCTTCTAATACCAAACCTGAGATCCTTCCGATAGCATGAGATGTGATATCTCAATGCTTCTAATACCAAACCTGTGATCCTTCCTATAACAAGAGATGTGATATCCAAATCCTTCCCATTCCAAACCTGAGACCCTCCCTTTAGCATGAGATGTGATATCTCAATGCCTCTAATACCAAACCTGAGATCCTTCCGATATCATGAGATGTGATATCTCAATGCTTCTAATACCAAACCTGAGATCCTTCCTATAACATGAGATGTGATATCCAAATCCTTCCCCTTCCAAACCTGAGATCCTCCCTTTAGCATGAGATGTGAGATCCAACTCCTTCCCATTCCAATCCTGAGACCCTTCTGATAGCATGAGATGTGATATCTCAATGCCTCTAATACCAAACCTGAGATCCTACCTCTAACATGAAATGTGATATCCAACTCCTTCCCTTTCCAAACGTGAGACCCTCTCTATAGCATGAGATGTGATATCCAAGTCCTTCCCATTCCAATCCTGAGACCCTTCCTATAGCATGAGATGTGATATCTCAATGCTTCTAATACCAAACCTGAGACCCTTCCTATAACATAAGATGGGATATCCAACTCCTTCCCATTCCAATCCTGAGACCCTTCCGATAGCAGAGATGTGATATCTCAATGCTTATACCAAACCTGAGACCCTTCCTGTGGCATGAGATGTCATATACAACTCCTTCCCATTCCAATCCTGAGACCCTTCCTATAGCATGAGATGTGATATCCAACTCCTTCCCATTCCAATCCTGAGACCCTTCCTATAGCATGAGATTTGATATCTCAATGCTTCTAATACCAAACCTGAGATCCTTCCGATAGCATGAGATGTGATATCTCAATGCTTCTAATACCAAACCTGAGATGTTCCTTCCCATTCCAATCCTGCGACCCTTCTGAGAGCATGAGATGTGATATCTCAATGCTTCTAATACCAAACCTGAGATCCTTCCGATAGCATGAGATGTGATATCTCAATTCTTCTAATACCAAACCTGAAATCCTTCCTATAACATGAGATGTGATATCCAAATCCTTCCCCTTCCAAACCTGAGACCTTCCCTTTAGCATGAGATGTGATATCCAACTCGTTCCCATTCCAATCCTGAGACCCTTCTGATAGCATGAGATGTGATATCTCAATGCCTCTAATACCAAACCTGAGATCTTACCTCTAACATGAAATGTGATATCCAACTCCTTCCCCTTCCAAACCTGAGAGCCTTCCTATAGCATGAGATGTGATATCGAAGTATTTCCCATTCCAATCCTGAGACCCTTCATATAACATGAGATGTGATATCCAACTCCTTCCCATTCCAACCTGAGACCCTTCCTATAGCATGAGATGGGATATCCAACTACTTCCAAATCCAATCCTGATACCCTTCCGATAGCATGAGATGTGATATCTCAATCCCTCTAATACCAAACCTGAGATCCTTCCGATAGCATGAGAAGTGATATCTCAATGCTTCTAATACCAAACGTGAGATCCTTCCTATAACATGAGATGTGATATCAAAATCCTTCCCCTTCCAAACCTGAGACCCTCCCTTTAGCATGAGATGTGATATCCAACTCCTTCCCATTCCAATCCTGAGACCCTTCTGATAGCATGAGATGTGATATTCAATGCCTCTAATACCAAACCTGAGATCCTACCTCTAACATGAAATGCGATTTCCAACTCCTTCCCTTTCCAAACGTGAGACCCTCCCTATAGCATGAGATGTGATATCCAAGTCCTTCCCATTCCAATCCTGAGAACCTTCCTATAGCATGAGATGTGATATCTCAATGCTTCTAATACCAAACCTGAGACCCTTCCTATAACATAAGATGGGATATCCAACTCCTTCCCATTCCAATCCTGAGACCCTTCCGATAGCAGAGATGTGATATCTCAATGCTTATACCAAACCTGAGACCCTTCCTATGGTATGAGATGTCATATACAACTCCTTCCCATTCCAATCCTGAGATCCTTCCTATAGCATGAGATTTGATATCTCAATGCTTATACCAAACCTGAGACCCTTCCTATAGCATGAGATGTGATATCCAACTCCTTCCCATTCCAATCCTGAGACCCTTCCTATAACATGAGATGTGATGTCTCAATGCTTCTAACACCAAACCTGAGATCCTTCCTATGGCATGAGATGTCATATAAAACTCCTTCCCATTCCATTCCTGAGATCCTTCCTATAGCATGAGATGCGATATCCAACTCCTTCCCATTCCAATCCTGAGACCCTTCCTATAGCATGAGATGTGATATCTCAATGCTTCTAATACCAAACCTGAGATCCTTCCTATAACATGAGATGTGATATCCAAATCCTTCCCATTCCAACCCGAGACCCTTCCTATAGAATGAGATGGTATATCCAACTCCTTCCAAATCCAATCCTGATACCCTTCCGATAGCATGAGATGTGATATCCCAATGCTTCTACCAAACCTGAGACCCATACTATGGCATGAGATGTGATATCAAACTCCTTCCCATTCCAATCCTGAGACCCTTCCTATAGCTTGAGATGTGATATCCAACTCCTTCCCATTCCAATTTTGAGACCCTTCCTATACCATGAGACTTGATATCTCAATGCTTCTAATACCAAACCTGAGACCCATCCTATAACATGAGATGTGATATCTAAATCCTTCCCCTTCCAAACCTTAGACCCTTCCTTTATCATGAGATGTGATATCCAACTCCTTCCCATTCCAATCCTGAGACCCTTCCTATAGCATGAGATGTGATATCTCAATGCTTCTAATACCAAACCTGAGACCCTTCCTATAACATGAGATGGGGTATCCAACTCCTTCCCATTCCAATCCTGAGACCCTTCCGATAGCAGAGATGTGATATCTCAATGCTTATACCAAACCTGAGACCCTTCCTATGGCCTGAGATGTCATATACAACTCCTTCCCATTCCAATCCTGAGACCCTTCCTATAGCATGAGATGTGATATCCAACTCCTTCCTATTCCAATCCTGAGACCCTTCCTATAGCATGAGATGTGATGTCTCAATGCTTCTAATACCAAACCTGAGATCCTTCCTATAACATGAGATGTGATATCCAACTCCTTCCCATTCCAATCCTGAGACCCTTCCTATAGCATGAGATGTGATATCCAAATCCTTCCCATTCCAATCCTGAGACCCTTCCTATAGCATGAGATGTGATATCTCAATGCTTATACCAAACCTGAGAGCCTACCTATAGCATGAGATGTGATATCCCAGTCCATCCCATTCCAATCCTTAGACCCTTCCTACAGCATGCGATGTGATATCTCAATGATTCTAATACCAAACCAGAGACCCGTCCTATAACATGAGATGGGATATCCAACTCCTTCCCATTCCAATCCTGAGCCACTTCCGATAGAAGAGATGTGATATCTCAATGCTTATACCAAACCTGAGACCCTTCCTATAACATGAGATGTGATATCCAACTCCTTCCCATTCCAAACCTGAGACCCTCCCTTTAGCATGAGATGTGATATCTCAATGCTTCTAATACCAAACCTGAGACCCGTGCTATAACATGAGATGGGATATCCAACTCCTTCCCGTTCCAAACCTGATACCATTCCTATAGCATGAGATGTGATATCCAACTCCTTCCCATCCCAATCCTGAGACACCTCCGATAGCAGAGATGTGATATCTCAATGCTTATACCAAACCTGAGACTCTTCCTATAACATGAGATGTGATATCCAACTCCTTCCCGTTCCAAACCTGAGACCCTTCCTATAGCATGAGATGTGATATCCAACTCCGTCCCATTCCAATCCTGAGACCCTTCCGATAGCATGAGATGTGATATCTCAATGCTTCTAATACCAAACCTGTGATCCTTCCTATAACAAGAGATGTGATATCCAAATCCTTCCCCTTCCAAACCTGAGACCCTCCCTTTAGCATGAGATGTGATATCTCAATGCCTCTAATACCAAACCTGAGATCCTTCCGATAGCATGAGATGTGATATCTCAATGCTTCTAATACCAAACCTGAGATCCTTCCTATAACATGAGATGTGATATCCAAATCCTTCCCCTTCCAAACCTGAGATCCTCCCTTTAGCATGAGATGTGAGATCCAACTCCTTCCCATTCCAATCCTGAGAACCTTCTGATAGCAGGAGATGTGATATCTCAATGCCTCTAATACCAAACCTGAGATCCTACCTCTAACATGAAATGTGATATCGAACTCCTTCCCTTTCTAAACGTGAGACCCTCCCTATGGCATGAGATGTGATATCCAACTCCTTCCCATTCCAATCCTGACACCCTTCTGATAGCATGAGATGTGATATCTCAATGCCTCTAATACCAAACCTGAGATCTTACCTCTAACATGAAATGTGATATCCAACTCCTTCCCCTTCCAAACCTGAGAGCCTTCCTATAGCATGAGATGTGATATCGAAGTATTTCCCATTCCAATCCTGAGACCCTTCATATAACATGAGATGTGATATCCAACTTCTTCCCATTCCAACCTGAGACCCTTCCTATAGCATGAGATGGGATATCCAACTACTTCCAAATCCAATCCTGATACCCTTCCGATAGCATGAGATGTGATATCTCAATCCCTCTAATACCAAACCTGAGATCCTTCCGATAGCATGAGAAGTGATATCTCAATGCTTCTAATACCAAACGTGAGATCCTTCCTATGACATGAGATGTGATATCAAAATCCTTCCCCTTCCAAACCTGAGACCCTCCCTTTAGCATGAGATGTGATATCCAACTCCTTCCCATTCCAATCCTGAGACCCTTCTGATAGCATGAGATGTGATATTCAATGCCTCTAATACCAAACCTGAGATCCTACCTCTAACATGAAATGCGATATCCAACTCCTTCCCTTTCCAAACGTGAGACCCTCCCTATAGCATGAGATGTGATATCCAAGTCCTTCCCATTCCAATCCTGAGAACCTTCCTATAGCATGAGATGTGATATCTCAATGCTTCTAATACCAAACCAGAGACCCATCCTATAACATAAAATGGGATATCCAACTCCTTCCCATTCCAATCCTGAGACCCTTCCGATAGCAGATATGTGATATCTCAATGCTTATACCAAACCCGAGACCCTTCCTATGGCATGAGATGTCATATACAACTCCTTCCCATTCCAATCCTGAGACCCTTCCTATAGCATGAGATGTGATATCTCAATGCTTATACCAAACCTGAGACCCTTCCTATAGCATGAGATGTGATATCCAACTCCTTCCCATTCCAATCGTGAGACCCTTCCTATAACATGAGATGTGATGTCTCAATGCTTCTAATACCAAACCTGAGATCCTTCCTATGGCATGAGATGTCATATAAAACTCCTTCCCATTCCATTCCTGAGACCCTTCCTATAGCATGAGATGCGATATCCAACTCCTTCCCATTCCAATCCTGAGACCCTTCCTATAGCATGAGATGTGATATCTCAATGCTTCTAATACCAAACCTGAGATCCTTCGTATAACATGAGATGTGATATCCAAATCCTTCCCATTCCAACCCGAGACCCTTCCTATAGAATGAGATGGGATATCAAACTCCTTCCAAATCCAATCCTGATACCCTTCCGATAGCATGAGATGTGATATCCCAATGCTTCTACCAAACCTGAGACCCATACTATGGCATGAGATGTGATATCAAACTCCTTCCCATTCCAATCCTGAGATCCTTCCCATAGCTTGAGATGTGATATCCAACTCCTTCCCATTCCAATTCTGAGACCCTTCCTATACCATGAGACTTGATATCTCAATGCTTCTAATACCAAACCTGAGACCCGTCCTATAACATGAGATGTGATATCTAAATCCTTCCCCTTCCAAACCTTAGACCCTTCCTTTATCATGAGATGTGATATCCAACTCCTTCCCATTCCAATCCTGAGACCCTTCCTATAGCATGAGATGTGATATCTCAATGCTTCTAATACCAAACCTGAGACCCTTCCTATAACATGAGATGGGATATCCAACTCCTTCCCATTCCAATCATGAGACCCTTCCGATAGCAGAGATGTGATATCTCAATGCTTATACCAAACCTGAGACCCTTCCTATGGCCTGAGATGTCATATACAACTCCTTCCCATTCCAATCCTGAGACCCTTCCCATAGCATGAGATGTGATATCCAACTCCTTCCCATTCCAATCCTGAGACCCTTCCTATAGCATGAGATGTGATGTCTCAATGCTTCTAATACCAAACCTGAGATCCTTCCTATAACATGAGATGTGATATCCAACTCCTTCCCATTCCAATCCTGAGACCCTTCCTATAGCATGAGAAGTGATATCTCCATGCTTATACCAAACCTGAGACCCTACCTATAGCATGAGATGTGATATCCAAGTCCATCCCATTCCAATCCTTAGACCCTTCCTACAGCATGCGATGTGATATCTCAATGATTCTAATACCAAACCAGAGACCCGTCCTATAACATGAGATGGGATATCCAACTCCTTCCCATTCCAATCCTGAGCCACTTCTGATAGCAGAGATGTGATATCTCAATGCTTATACCAAACCTGAGACCCTTCCTATAACATGAGATGTGATATCCAACTCCTTCCCATTCCAAACCTGAGACCCTCCCTTTAGCATGAGATGTGATATCTCAATGCTTCTAATACCAAACCTGAGACCCGTGCTATAACATGAGATGGGATATCCAACTCCTTCCCGTTCCAAACCTGATACCCTTCCTATAGCATGAGATGTGATATCCAAATCCTTCCCATTCCAATCCTGAGACCCTTCCTATAGCATGAGATGGGATATCCAACTACTTCCAAATCCAATCCTGATACCCTTCCGATAGCATGAGATGTGATATCTCAATCCCTCTAATACCAAACCTGAGATCCTTCCGATAGCATGAGAAGTGATATCTCAATGCTTCTAATACCAAACGTGAGATCCTTCCTATAACATGAGATGTGATATCAAAATCCTTCCCCTTCCAAACCTGAGACCCTCCCTTTAGCATGAGATGTGATATCCAACTCCTTCCCATTCCAATCCTGAGACCCTTCTGATAGCATGAGATGTGATATTCAATGCCTCTAATACCAAACCGGAGATCCTACCTCTAACATGAAATGCGATATCCAACTCCTTGCCTTTCCAAACGTGAGACCCTCCCTATAGCATGAGATGTGATATCCAAGTCCTTCCCATTCCAATCCTGAGAACCTTCCTATAGCATGAGATGTGATATCTCAATGCTTCTAATACCAAACCAGAGACCCATCCTATAACATAAAATGGGATATCCAACTCCTTCCCATTCCAATCCTGAGACCCTTCCGATAGCAGAGATGTGATATCTCAATGCTTATACCAAACCCGAGACCCTTCCTATGGCATGAGATGTCATATACAACTCCTTCCCATTCCAATCCTGAGACCCTTCCTATAGCATGAGATGTGATATCTCAATGCTTATACCAAACCTGAGACCCTTCCTATAGCATGAGATGTGATATCTAACTCCTTCCCATTCCAATCGTGGGACCCTTCCTATAACATGAGATGTGATGTCTCAATGCTTCTAATACCAAACCTGAGATCCTTCCTATGGCATGAGATGTCATATAAAACTCCTTCCCATTCCATTCCTGAGACCCTTCCTATAGCATGAGATGCGATATCCAACTCCTTCCCATTCCAATCCTGAGACCCTTCCTATAGCATGAGATTTGATATCTCAATGCTTCTAATACCAAACCTGAGATCCTTTGTATAACATGAGATGTGATATCCAAATCCTTCCCATTCCAACCCGGGACCCTTCCTATAGAATGAGATGGGATATCAAACTCCTTCCAAATCCAATCCTGATACCCTTCCGATAGCATGAGATGTGAAATCCCAATGCTTCTACCAAACCTGAGACCCATACTATGGCATGAGATGTGATATCAAACTCCTTCCCATTCCAATCCTGAGATCCTTCCTATAGCTTGAGATGTGATATCCAACTCCTTCCCATTCCAATTCTGAGACCCTTCCTATACCATGAGACTTGATATCTCAATGCTTCTAATACCAAACCTGAGACCCGTCCTATAACATGAGATGTGATATCTAAATCCTTCCCCTTCCAAACCTTAGACCCTTCCTTTATCATGAGATGTGATATCCAACTCCTTCCCATTCCAATCCTGAGACCCTTCCTATAGCATGAGATGTGATATCTCAATGCTTCTAATACCAAACCTGAGACCCTTCCTATAACATGGGATGGGATATCCAACTCCTTCCCATTCCAATCCTGAGACCCTTCCGATAGCAGAGATGTGATATCTCAATGCTTATACCAAACCTGAGACCCTTCCTATGGCCTGAGATGTCATATACAACTCCTTCCCATTCCAATCCTGAGACCCTTCCCATAGCATGAGATGTGATATCCAACTCCTTCCCATTCCAATCCTGAGACCCTTCCTATAGCATGAGATGTGATGTCTCAATGCTTCTAATACCAAACCTGAGATCCTTCCTATAACATGAGATGTGATATCCAACTCCTTCCCATTCTAATCCTGAGACCCTTCCTATAGCATGAGAAGTGATATCTCCATGCTTATACCAAACCTGAGACACTTCCTATAGCATGAGATGTGATATCCAAATCCTTCCCATTCCAATCCTGAGACCCTTCCTATAGCATGAGATGTGATATCTCAATGCTTATACCAAACCTGAGAGCCTACCTATAGCATGAGATGTGATATCCAAGTCCATCCCATTCCAATCCTTAGACCCTTCCTACAGCATGCGATGTGATATCTCATTGATTCTAATACCAAACCAGAGACCCGTCCTATAACATGAGATGGGATATCCAACTCCTTCCCATTCCATTCCTGAGCCACTTCTGATAGCAGAGATGTGATATCTCAATGCTTATACCAAACCTGAGACCCTTCCTATAACATGAGATGTGATATCCAACTCCTTCCCATTCCAAACCTGAGACCCTCCCTTTAGCATGAGATGTGATATCTCAATGCTTCTAATACCAAACCTGAGACCCGTGCTATAACATGAGATGGGATATCCAACTCCTTCCCGTTCCAAACCTGATAGATACCCTTCCTATAGCATGAGATGTGATATCCAAATCCTTCCCATTCCAATCCTGAGACCCTTCCTATAGCATGAGATGTGATATATCAATGCTTATACCAAACCTGAGAGCCTACCTATAGCATGAGTAGTGATATCCAAGTCCATCCCATTCCAATCCTTAGACCCTTCCTACAGCATGCGATGTGATATCTCAATGATTCTAATACCAAACCAGAGACCCATCCTATAACATAAGATGGGATATCCAACTCCTTCCCATTCCAATCCTGAGACCCTTCCGATAGCAGAGATGTGATATCTCAATGCTTATACCAAACCTGAGACCCTTCCTATGGCATGAGATGTCATATATGTTAAGACGGATTTCTGAACTCTGTCCTGGTGGCGCAGAGGTTCAGAAGGCCAACCTAATTACTTGGAACAGGGTAACCTCTGGACAAGCCAGACCAATCAAGGTAGCGATCGCGGCGGTCAAGACTAGGTCTCAAGAGGGGTGAGGGTGACTGAAAGCCCGCAATGAGCACACAAAGCAAGAGCGCTTACAAACTACTCCAAACAGTTGTTTATATCAAAAATAGATACACATTTATTATAAGGCCTTGAAACTAATAACCACAGTAAAAGCAGCAATATACAACGATATTAAACCAACACATACACTATCCACCCAATATATATACAGAATACACAGTTTCACAGCATTAGCAGCACGAAATATGTTATCCACCTGCAGGGGAAGGAAAACAGGCAGTGCGAACCAATGCGTGTGATATGTCCGCCTTCTGAGGCCCCTAACTAGATGGTAGTCCAATCCCTACGAAGAGTGGAGCCTAGCGCTCAAAAGTACCTGCACACGCCGGTGCCAATGGGCAGAAGGTGAAGCTCTTCGGAGGACGTTGGACGCTCTGTAGGGAGCTCTAATGAAGGAGAACACGGTCCGCGACTCTAGCGCAGCCTCCACTGTGAGGCAGAAGCAGGGCGCGAGTACGGACAAGGGGTGCTGTATTTACAGCGGGGAAAAGCAAGGGGCACTGCAGGAGGGCGACCAGATCCTAGCTAATCTACTCACCGGTCCCCGAAGCAAGCAGGCCCGAGCTTCTCCTCGATAGATGCAGCTTCTGGCAGGTTCTGAAGAGCAGGGAACGTCTCGTCGTCGTGCAGAGTAAAAAGACGTCCCGATCGAAGAAACAAGCACAGTTTTGTCGCCACCGCAGGGCAACGGGACGGCCGGGTGTATTCAAGCCAAACGAGCACTGCTCACCTCTAGCTTAGGACTGCTAAGCAAACGAAGCGTGTGAGCATGCCCCGGACTCAGAATACCACCCAACCTGTCGGCGATTACAGAGCAGGACTCCTTAGTAAGCTGGTCAGTCAACTGGATGGCCCAGAGACACTTCCGAAGGCTTACGGCAGGAGTTGATGAAGGTGCCGGGAATAGCTGGTCCTGCTATTCCAATAGGTCGAAGCGCCAGTACAGGCCTTCTTGTTCGATCTTAGGTGGAAAGGGCTTCACCGGACGACAGCAATGAGGAGCAGAAGTTCTTCAGGGGGTCTCCAGCGATTCCTCGGTCCAGCCTCGTGTTCGCAGGATACTTGGCTCCTGTATCCCTGGGTTCGTAAGAACTCAGGAGATCGACATGGTAGTGGTGTTTCCAGCTCCCTCTTATCCACGGTTCCCTTCGCGCCAAAACGGAGGGGAGCCAATGGGAGATCCGCTCATCAACACACATACCATACGTGGACCAATCACGGACCACGGTGGTCCCAGGCATTCACACCACCCTAGACTCTCTGGCACCCAGGATGTGTATTGGGACCAGACAGCCCATCCCACATCCTGGGGGCACTCAAACGACATGTAGAAGCCCGCGAAAGCAACCGTGTTTCGCGGGAAACTACATGCCCAAATAAGGAAGGCCCCGGGTCGCCTGACCCGGGGGAAGGTAAAGGGAGCAAGACGGACAGTGGACGAGACAAAGGAGCCTCGTGGTCCGGCCATTTTGGGTAGCCGGGCCACCCTTTTGTGTTCGCGGCAAAAAGGTGCTCAGAACGGCAAAAGGAGCTCAAAATAAACCAAATGATCGCTGCCACCAGCCCAGTCCCTGAATGACTTGCACCGATCCAAAAACCATCCTATAAGAGTGTCTAGGGTCTGTAGAAGGCTAGAGACCCAAGAGAGCTGTAACTTAGCTTACAGTGCCCTCTTGTGTCGTGTTGCACTAAAATGGCGACACGATAAAAGAAACTACGGGAAACAGCGTTCCCCGGTACTGACTGTCTTAAGGGCATGTCAGTTTCCCCGTAAGAAAGGAGCGAAAGCCCAGAGGAGTACAGCAGAAGGCTGCACTTCTCTGGCAAAGTCAAGAAAACAGGTTGAAAACAATAGCAAAAAGTTTAGGGGTTGCCACATGGAAGGAAAGTTCCCTACAATAACGAAATCTTTCCTAACAATATACAACTCCTTCCCATTCCAATCCTGAGACCCTTCCTATAGCATGAGATGTGATATCTCAATGCTTATACCAAACCTGAGACCCTTCCTATAGCATGAGATGGGATATACAACTCCTTCCCATTCCAATCCTGAGACCCTTCCTATAGCTTGAGATGTGATATCCAACTCCTTCCCATTCCAATTCTGAGACCCTTCCTATACCATGAGACTTGATATCTCAATGGTTCTAATACCAAACCTGAGACCCATCCTATAACATGAGATGTGATATCTAAATCCTTCCCCTTCCAAACCTTAGACCCTTCCTTTAGCATGAGATGTGATATCCAACTCCTTCCCATTCCAATCCTGAGACCCTTCCTATAGCATGAGATGTGATATCTCAATGCTTCTAATACCAAACCTGAGACCCTTCCTATAACATGAGATGGGATATCCAACTCCTTCCCATTCCAATCCTGAGACCCTTCCGATAGCAGATATGTGATATCTCAATGCTTATACCAAACCTGAGACCCTTCCTATGGCCTGAGATGTCATATACAACTCCTTCCCATTCCAATCCTGAGACCCTTCCTATAGCATGAGATGTGATATCCAACTCCTTCCCATTCCAATCCTGAGACCCTTCCTATAGCATGAGATGTGATGTCTCAATGCTTCTAATACCAAACCTGAGACCCTTCCTATAACATGAGATGTGATATCCAACTCCTTCCCATTCCAATCCTGAGACCCTTCCTATAGCATGAGAAGTGATATCTCCATGCTTATACCAAACCTGAGACCCTTCCTATAGCATGAGATGTGATATCTAAATCCTTCCCATTCCAATCCTGAGACCCTTCCTATAGCATGAGATGTGATATCTCAATGCTTATACCAAACCTGAGAGCCTACCTATAGCATGAGATGTGATATCCAAGTCCATCCCATTCCAATCCTTAGACCCTTCATACAGCATGCGATGTGATATCTCAATGATTCTAATACCAAACCAGAGACCCGTCCTATAACATGAGATGGGATATCCAACTCCTTCCAATTCCAATCCTGAGCCACTTCCGATAGCAGAGATGTGATATCTCAATGCTTATACCAAACCTGAGACCCTTCCTATAACATGAGATGTGATATCCAACTCCTTCCCATTCCAAACCTGAGACCCTCCCTTTAGCATGAGATGTGATATCTCAATGCTTCTAATACCAAACCTGAGACCCGTGCTATAACATGAGATGGGATATCCAACTCCTTCCCATTCCAAACCTGATACCCTTCCTATAGCATGAGCTGTGATATCCAACTCCTTCCCATCCCAATCCTGAGACACCTCCGATAGCAGAGATGTGATATCTCAATGCTTATACCAAACCTGAGACTCTTCCTATAACATGAGATGTGATATCCAACTCCTTCCCGTTCCAAACCTGAGACCCTTCCTATAGCATGAGATGTGATATCTCAATGCTTCTAATACCAAACCTGTGATCCTTCCTATAACAAGAGATGTGATATCCAAATCCTTCCCATTCCAAACCTGAGACCCTCCCTTTAGCATGAGATGTGATATCTCAATGCCTCTAATACCAAACCTGAGATCCTTCCGATATCATGAGATGTGATATCTCAATGCTTCTAATACCAAACCTGAGATCCTTCCTATAACATGAGATGTGATATCCAAATCCTTCCCCTTCCAAACCTGAGATCCTCCCTTTAGCATGAGATGTGAGATCCAACTCCTTCCCATTCCAATCCTGAGACCCTTCTGATAGCATGAGATGTGATATCTCAATGCCTCTAATACCAAACCTGAGATCCTACCTCTAACATGAAATGTGATATCCAACTCCTTCCCTTTCCAAACGTGAGACCCTCTCTATAGCATGAGATGTGATATCCAAGTCCTTCCCATTCCAATCCTGAGACCCTTCCTATAGCATGAGATGTGATATCTCAATGCTTCTAATACCAAACCTGAGACCCTTCCTATAACATAAGATGGGATATCCAACTCCTTCCCATTCCAATCCTGAGACCCTTCCGATAGCAGAGATGTGATATCTCAATGCTTATACCAAACCTGAGACCCTTCCTGTGGCATGAGATGTCATATACAACTCCTTCCCATTCCAATCCTGAGACCCTTCCTATAGCATGAGATGTGATATCCAACTCCTTCCCATTCCAATCCTGAGACCCTTCCTATAGCATGAGATTTGATATCTCAATGCTTCTAATACCAAACCTGAGATCCTTCCGATAGCATGAGATGTGATATCTCAATGCTTCTAATACCAAACCTGAGATGTTCCTTCCCATTCCAATCCTGCGACCCTTCTGAGAGCATGAGATGTGATATCTCAATGCTTCTAATACCAAACCTGAGATCCTTCCGATAGCATGAGATGTGATATCTCAATTCTTCTAATACCAAACCTGAAATCCTTCCTATAACATGAGATGTGATATCCAAATCCTTCCCCTTCCAAACCTGAGACCTTCCCTTTAGCATGAGATGTGATATCCAACTCGTTCCCATTCCAATCCTGAGACCCTTCTGATAGCATGAGATGTGATATCTCAATGCCTCTAATACCAAACCTGAGATCTTACCTCTAACATGAAATGTGATATCCAACTCCTTCCCCTTCCAAACCTGAGAGCCTTCCTATAGCATGAGATGTGATATCGAAGTATTTCCCATTCCAATCCTGAGACCCTTCATATAACATGAGATGTGATATCCAACTCCTTCCCATTCCAACCTGAGACCCTTCCTATAGCATGAGATGGGATATCCAACTACTTCCAAATCCAATCCTGATACCCTTCCGATAGCATGAGATGTGATATCTCAATCCCTCTAATACCAAACCTGAGATCCTTCCGATAGCATGAGAAGTGATATCTCAATGCTTCTAATACCAAATGTGAGATCCTTCCTATAACATGAGATGTGATATCAAAATCCTTCCCCTTCCAAACCTGAGACCCTCCCTTTAGCATGAGATGTGATATCCAACTCCTTCCCATTCCAATCCTGAGACCCTTCTGATAGCATGAGATGTGATATTCAATGCCTCTAATACCAAACCTGAGATCCTACCTCTAACATGAAATGCGATTTCCAACTCCTTCCCTTTCCAAACGTGAGACCCTCCCTATAGCATGAGATGTGATATCCAAGTCCTTCCCATTCCAATCCTGAGAACCTTCCTATAGCATGAGATGTGATATCTCAATGCTTCTAATACCAAACCTGAGACCCTTCCTATAACATAAGATGGGATATCCAACTCCTTCCCATTCCAATCCTGAGACCCTTCCGATAGCAGAGATGTGATATCTCAATGCTTATACCAAACCTGAGACCCTTCCTATGGTATGAGATGTCATATACAACTCCTTCCCATTCCAATCCTGAGATCCTTCCTATAGCATGGGATTTGATATCTCAATGCTTATACCAAACCTGAGACCCTTCCTATAGCATGAGATGTGATATCCAACTCCTTCCCATTCCAATCCTGAGACCCTTCCTATAACATGAGATGTGATGTCTCAATGCTTCTAACACCAAACCTGAGATCCTTCCTATGGCATGAGATGTCATATAAAACTCCTTCCCATTCCATTCCTGAGATCCTTCCTATAGCATGAGATGCGATATCCAACTCCTTCCCATTCCAATCCTGAGACCCTTCCTATAGCATGAGATGTGATATCTCAATGCTTCTAATACCAAACCTGAGATCCTTCCTATAACATGAGATGTGATATCCAAATCCTTCCCATTCCAACCCGAGACCCTTCCTATAGAATGAGATGGTATATCCAACTCCTTCCAAATCCAATCCTGATACCCTTCCGATAGCATGAGATGTGATATCCCAATGCTTCTACCAAACCTGAGACCCATACTATGGCATGAGATGTGATATCAAACTCATTCCCATTCCAATCCTGAGACCCTTCCTATAGCTTGAGATGTGATATCCAACTCCTTCCCATTCCAATTTTGAGACCCTTCCTATACCATGAGACTTGATATCTCAATGCTTCTAATACCAAACCTGAGACCCATCCTATAACATGAGATGTGATATCTAAATCCTTCCCCTTCCAAACCTTAGACCCTTCCTTTATCATGAGATGTGATATCCAACTCCTTCCCATTCCAATCCTGAGACCCTTCCTATAGCATGAGATGTGATATCTCAATGCTTCTAATACCAAACCTGAGACCCTTCCTATAACATGAGATGGGGTATCCAACTCCTTCCCATTCCAATCCTGAGACCCTTCCGATAGCAGAGATGTGATATCTCAATGCTTATACCAAACCTGAGACCCTTCCTATGGCCTGAGATGTCATATACAACTCCTTCCCATTCCAATCCTGAGACCCTTCCTATAGCATGAGATGTGATATCCAACTCCTTCCTATTCCAATCCTGAGACCCTTCCTATAGCATGAGATGTGATGTCTCAATGCTTCTAATACCAAACCTGAGATCCTTCCTATAACATGAGATGTGATATCCAACTCCTTCCCATTCCAATCCTGAGACCCTTCCTATAGCATGAGATGTGATATCCAAATCCTTCCCATTCCAATCCTGAGACCCTTCCTATAGCATGAGATGTGATATCTCAATGCTTATACCAAACCTGAGAGCCTACCTATAGCATGAGATGTGATATCCCAGTCCATCCCATTCCAATCCTTAGACCCTTCCTACAGCATGCGATGTGATATCTCAATGATTCTAATACCAAACCAGAGACCCGTCCTATAACATGAGATGGGATATCCAACTCCTTCCCATTCCAATCCTGAGCCACTTCCGATAGAAGAGATGTGATATCTCAATGCTTATACCAAACCTGAGACCCTTCCTATAACATGAGATGTGATATCCAACTCCTTCCCATTCCAAACCTGAGACCCTCCCTTTAGCATGAGATGTGATATCTCAATGCTTCTAATACCAAACCTGAGACCCGTGCTATAACATGAGATGGGATATCCAACTCCTTCCCGTTCCAAACCTGATACCATTCCTATAGCATGAGATGTGATATCCAACTCCTTCCCATCCCAATCCTGAGACACCTCCGATAGCAGAGATGTGATATCTCATGCTTATACCAAACCTGAGACTCTTCCTATAACATGAGATGTGATATCCAACTCCTTCCCGTTCCAAACCTGAGACCCTTCCTATAGCATGAGATGTGATATCCAACTCCGTCCCATTCCAATCCTGAGACCCTTCCGATAGCATGAGATGTGATATCTCAATGCTTCTAATACCAAACCTGTGATCCTTCCTATAACAAGAGATGTGATATCCAAATCCTTCCCCTTCCAAACCTGAGACCCTCCCTTTAGCATGAGATGTGATATCTCAATGCCTCTAATACCAAACCTGAGATCCTTCCGATAGCATGAGATGTGATATCTCAATGCTTCTAATACCAAACCTGAGATCCTTCCTATAACATGAGATGTGATATCCAAATCCTTCCCCTTCCAAACCTGAGATCCTCCCTTTAGCATGAGATGTGAGATCCAACTCCTTCCCATTCCAATCCTGAGAACCTTCTGATAGCAGGAGATGTGATATCTCAATGCCTCTAATACCAAACCTGAGATCCTACCTCTAACATGAAATGTGATATCGAACTCCTTCCCTTTCTAAACGTGAGACCCTCCCTATGGCATGAGATGTGATATCCAACTCCTTCCCATTCCAATCCTGACACCCTTCTGATAGCATGAGATGTGATATCTCAATGCCTCTAATACCAAACCTGAGATCTTACCTCTAACATGAAATGTGATATCCAACTCCTTCCCCTTCCAAACCTGAGAGCCTTCCTATAGCATGAGATGTGATATCGAAGTATTTCCCATTCCAATCCTGAGACCCTTCATATAACATGAGATGTGATATCCAACTTCTTCCCATTCCAACCTGAGACCCTTCCTATAGCATGAGATGGGATATCCAACTACTTCCAAATCCAATCCTGATACCCTTCCGATAGCATGAGATGTGATATCTCAATCCCTCTAATACCAAACCTGAGATCCTTCCGATAGCATGAGAAGTGATATCTCAATGCTTCTAATACCAAACGTGAGATCCTTCCTATGACATGAGATGTGATATCAAAATCCTTCCCCTTCCAAACCTGAGACCCTCCCTTTAGCATGAGATGTGATATCCAACTCCTTCCCATTCCAATCCTGAGACCCTTCTGATAGCATGAGATGTGATATTCAATGCCTCTAATACCAAACCTGAGATCCTACCTCTAACATGAAATGCGATATCCAACTCCTTCCCTTTCCAAACGTGAGACCCTCCCTATAGCATGAGATGTGATATCCAAGTCCTTCCCATTCCAATCCTGAGAACCTTCCTATAGCATGAGATGTGATATCTCAATGCTTCTAATACCAAACCAGAGACCCATCCTATAACATAAAATGGGATATCCAACTCCTTCCCATTCCAATCCTGAGACCCTTCCGATAGCAGAGATGTGATATCTCAATGCTTATACCAAACCCGAGACCCTTCCTATGGCATGAGATGTCATATACAACTCCTTCCCATTCCAATCCTGAGACCCTTCCTATAGCATGAGATGTGATATCTCAATGCTTATACCAAACCTGAGACCCTTCCTATAGCATGAGATGTGATATCCAACTCCTTCCCATTCCAATCGTGAGACCCTTCCTATAACATGAGATGTGATGTCTCAATGCTTCTAATACCAAACCTGAGATCCTTCCTATGGCATGAGATGTCATATAAAACTCCTTCCCATTCCATTCCTGAGACCCTTCCTATAGCATGAGATGCGATATCCAACTCCTTCCCATTCCAATCCTGAGACCCTTCCTATAGCATGAGATGTGATATCTCAATGCTTCTAATACCAAACCTGAGATCCTTCGTATAACATGAGATGTGATATCCAAATCCTTCCCATTCCAACCCGAGACCCTTCCTATAGAATGAGATGGGATATCAAACTCCTTCCAAATCCAATCCTGATACCCTTCCAATAGCATGAGATGTGATATCCCAATGCTTCTACCAAACCTGAGACCCATACTATGGCATGAGATGTGATATCAAACTCCTTCCCATTCCAATCCTGAGATCCTTCCCATAGCTTGAGATGTGATATCCAACTCCTTCCCATTCCAATTCTGAGACCCTTCCTATACCATGAGACTTGATATCTCAATGCTTCTAATACCAAACCTGAGACCCGTCCTATAACATGAGATGTGATATCTAAATCCTTCCCCTTCCAAACCTTAGACCCTTCCTTTATCATGAGATGTGATATCCAACTCCTTCCCATTCCAATCCTGAGACCCTTCCTATAGCATGAGATGTGATATCTCAATGCTTCTAATACCAAACCTGAGACCCTTCCTATAACATGAGATGGGATATCCAACTCCTTCCCATTCCAATCCTGAGACCCTTCCGATAGCAGAGATGTGATATCTCAATGCTTATACCAAACCTGAGACCCTTCCTATGGCCTGAGATGTCATATACAACTCCTTCCCATTCCAATCCTGAGACCCTTCCCATAGCATGAGATGTGATATCCAACTCCTTCCCATTCCAATCCTGAGACCCTTCCTATAGCATGAGATGTGATGTCTCAATGCTTCTAATACCAAACCTGAGATCCTTCCTATAACATGAGATGTGATATCCAACTCCTTCCCATTCCAATCCTGAGACCCTTCCTATAGCATGAGAAGTGATATCTCCATGCTTATACCAAACCTGAGACCCTACCTATAGCATGAGATGTGATATCCAAGTCCATCCCATTCCAATCCTTAGACCCTTCCTACAGCATGCGATGTGATATCTCAATGATTCTAATACCAAACCAGAGACCCGTCCTATAACATGAGATGGGATATCCAACTCCTTCCCATTCCAATCCTGAGCCACTTCTGATAGCAGAGATGTGATATCTCAATGCTTATACCAAACCTGAGACCCTTCCTATAACATGAGATGTGATATCCAACTCCTTCCCATTCCAAACCTGAGACCCTCCCTTTAGCATGAGATGTGATATCTCAATGCTTCTAATACCAAACCTGAGACCCGTGCTATAACATGAGATGGGATATCCAACTCCTTCCCGTTCCAAACCTGATACCCTTCCTATAGCATGAGATGTGATATCCAAATCCTTCCCATTCCAATCCTGAGACCCTTCCTATAGCATGAGATGGGATATCCAACTACTTCCAAATCCAATCCTGATACCCTTCCGATAGCATGAGATGTGATATCTCAATCCCTCTAATACCAAACCTGAGATCCTTCCGATAGCATGAGAAGTGATATCTCAATGCTTCTAATACCAAACGTGAGATCCTTCCTATAACATGAGATGTGATATCAAAATCCTTCCCCTTCCAAACCTGAGACCCTCCCTTTAGCATGAGATGTGATATCCAACTCCTTCCCATTCCAATCCTGAGACCCTTCTGATAGCATGAGATGTGATATTCAATGCCTCTAATACCAAACCGGAGATCCTACCTCTAACATGAAATGCGATATCCAACTCCTTGCCTTTCCAAACGTGAGACCCTCCCTATAGCATGAGATGTGATATCCAAGTCCTTCCCATTCCAATCCTGAGAACCTTCCTATAGCATGAGATGTGATATCTCAATGCTTCTAATACCAAACCAGAGACCCATCCTATAACATAAAATGGGATATCCAACTCCTTCCCATTCCAATCCTGAGACCCTTCCGATAGCAGAGATGTGATATCTCAATGCTTATACCAAACCCGAGACCCTTCCTATGGCATGAGATGTCATATACAACTCCTTCCCATTCCAATCCTGAGACCCTTCCTATAGCATGAGATGTGATATCTCAATGCTTATACCAAACCTGAGACCCTTCCTATAGCATGAGATGTGATATCTAACTCCTTCCCATTCCAATCGTGGGACCCTTCCTATAACATGAGATGTGATGTCTCAATGCTTCTAATACCAAACCTGAGATCCTTCCTATGGCATGAGATGTCATATAAAACTCCTTCCCATTCCATTCCTGAGACCCTTCCTATAGCATGAGATGCGATATCCAACTCCTTCCCATTCCAATCCTGAGACCCTTCCTATAGCATGAGATGTGATATCTCAATGCTTCTAATACCAAACCTGAGATCCTTTGTATAACATGAGATGTGATATCCAAATCCTTCCCATTCCAACCCGAGACCCTTCCTATAGAATGAGATGGGATATCAAACTCCTTCCAAATCCAATCCTGATACCCTTCCGATAGCATGAGATGTGATATCCCAATGCTTCTACCAAACCTGAGACCCATACTATGGCATGAGATGTGATATCAAACTCCTTCCCATTCCAATCCTGAGATCCTTCCTATAGCTTGAGATGTGATATCCAACTCCTTCCCATTCCAATTCTGAGACCCTTCCTATACCATGAGACTTGATATCTCAATGCTTCTAATACCAAACCTGAGACCCGTCCTATAACATGAGATGTGATATCTAAATCCTTCCCCTTCCAAACCTTAGACCCTTCCTTTATCATGAGATGTGATATCCAACTCCTTCCCATTCCAATCCTGAGACCCTTCCTATAGCATGAGATGTGATATCTCAATGCTTCTAATACCAAACCTGAGACCCTTCCTATAACATGAGATGGGATATCCAACTCCTTCCCATTCCAATCCTGAGACCCTTCCGATAGCAGAGATGTGATATCTCAATGCTTATACCAAACCTGAGACCCTTCCTATGGCCTGAGATGTCATATACAACTCCTTCCCATTCCAATCCTGAGACCCTTCCCATAGCATGAGATGTGATATCCAACTCCTTCCCATTCCAATCCTGAGACCCTTCCTATAGCATGAGATGTGATGTCTCAATGCTTCTAATACCAAACCTGAGATCCTTCCTATAACATGAGATGTGATATCCAACTCCTTCCCATTCTAATCCTGAGACCCTTCCTATAGCATGAGAAGTGATATCTCCATGCTTATACCAAACCTGAGACACTTCCTATAGCATGAGATGTGATATCCAAATCCTTCCCATTCCAATCCTGAGACCCTTCCTATAGCATGAGATGTGATATCTCAATGCTTATACCAAACCTGAGAGCCTACCTATAGCATGAGATGTGATATCCAAGTCCATCCCATTCCAATCCTTAGACCCTTCCTACAGCATGCGATGTGATATCTCATTGATTCTAATACCAAACCAGAGACCCGTCCTATAACATGAGATGGGATATCCAACTCCTTCCCATTCCAATCCTGAGCCACTTCTGATAGCAGAGATGTGATATCTCAATGCTTATACCAAACCTGAGACCCTTCCTATAACATGAGATGTGATATCCAACTCCTTCCCATTCCAAACCTGAGACCCTCCCTTTAGCATGAGATGTGATATCTCAATGCTTCTAATACCAAACCTGAGACCCGTGCTATAACATGAGATGGGATATCCAACTCCTTCCCGTTCCAAACCTGATAGATACCCTTCCTATAGCATGAGATGTGATATCCAAATCCTTCCCATTCCAATCCTGAGACCCTTCCTATAGCATGAGATGTGATATATCAATGCTTATACCAAACCTGAGAGCCTACCTATAGCATGAGTAGTGATATCCAAGTCCATCCCATTCCAATCCTTAGACCCTTCCTACAGCATGCGATGTGATATCTCAATGATTCTAATACCAAACCAGAGACCCATCCTATAACATAAGATGGGATATCCAACTCCTTCCCATTCCAATCCTGAGACCCTTCCGATAGCAGAGATGTGATATCTCAATGCTTATACCAAACCTGAGACCCTTCCTATGGCATGAGATGTCATATACAACTCCTTCCCATTCCAATCCTGAGACCCTTCCTATAGCATGAGATGTGATATCTCAATGCTTATACCAAACCTGAGACCCTTCCTATAGCATGAGATGTGATATCCAACTCCTTCCCATTCCAATCCTGAGACCCTTCCTATAACATGAGATGTGATGTCTCAATGCTTCTAATACCAAACCTGAGATCCTTCCTATGGCATGAGATGTCATATAAAACTCCTTCCCATTCCATTCCTGAGACCCTTCATATAGCATGAGATGCGATATCCAACTCCTTCCCATTCCAATCCTGAGACCCTTCCTATAGCATGAGATGTGATATCTCAATGCTTCTAATACCAAACCTGAGATCCTTCGAATAACATGAGATGTGATATCCAAATCCTTCCCATTCCAACCCGAGACCCTTCCTATAGAATGAGATGGGATATCCAACTCCTTCCAAATCCAATCCTGATACCCTTCCGATAGCATGAGATGTGATATCCCAATGCTTCTACCAAACCTGAGACCCATACTATGGCATGAGATGTGATATCAAACTCCTTCCCATTCCAATCCTGAGATCCTCCCTATAGCTTGAGATGTGATATCCAACTCCTTCCCATTCCAATTCTGAGACCCTTCCTATACCATGAGACTTGATATCTCAATGCTTCTAATACCAAACCTGAGACCCGTCCTATAACATGAGATGTGATATCTAAATCCTTCCCCTTCCAAACCTTAGACCCTTCCTTTATCATGAGATGTGATATCCAACTCCTTCCCATTCCAATCCTGAGACCCTTCCTATAGCATGTGATGTGATATCTCAATGCTTCTAATACCAAACCTGAGACCCTTCCTATAACATGAGATGGGATATCCAACTCCTTCCCATTCCAATCCTGAGACCTTTCCGATAGCAGAGATGTGATATCTCAATGCTTATACCAAACCTGAGACCCTTTCTATGGCCTGAGATGTCATATACAACTCCTTCCCATTCCAATCCTGAGACCCTTCCCATAGCATGAGATGTGATATCCAACTCCTTCCCATTCCAATCCTGAGACCCTTCCTATAGCATGAGATGTGATGTCTCAATGCTTCTAATACCAAACCTGAGATCCTTCCTATAACATGAGATGTGATATCCAACTCCTTCCCATTCCAATCCTGAGACCCTTCCTATAGCATGAGAAGTGATATCTCCATGCTTATACCAAACCTGAGACCCTTCCTATAGCATGAGATGTGATATCCAAATCCTTCCCATTCCAATCCTGAACCCTTCCTATAGCATGAGATGTGATATCTCAATGCTTATACCAAACCTGAGAGCCTACCTATAGCATGAGATGTGATATCCAAGTCCATCCCATTCCAATCCTTAGACCCTTCCTACAGCATGCAATGTGATATCTCAATGATTCTAATACCAAACCAGAGACCCGTCCTATAACATGAGATGGGATATCCAAGTCCTTCCCATTCCAATCCTGAGAACCTTCCTATAGCATGAGATGTGATATCTCAATGCTTCTAATACCAAACCAGAGACCCATCCTATAACATAAGATGGGATATCCAACTTCTTCCCATTCCAATCCTGAGACCCTTCCGATAGCAGAGATGTGATATCTCAATGCTTATACCAAACCCGAGACCCTTCCTATGGCATGAGATGTCATATACAACTCCTTCCCATTCCAATCCTGAGACCCTTCCTATAGCATGAGATGTGATATCTCAATGCTTATACCAAACCTGAGACCCTTCCTATAGCATGAGATGTGATATCCAACTCCTTCCCATTCCAATCCTGAGACCCTTCCTATAACATGAGATGTGATGTCTCAATGCTTCTAATACCAAACCTGAGATCCTTCCTATGGCATGAGATGTCATATAAAACTCCTTCCCATTCCATTCCTGAGACCCTTCCTATAGCATGAGATGCAATATCCAACTCCTTCCCATTCCAATCCTGAGACCCTTCCTATAGCATGAGATGTGATATCTCAATGCTTCTAATACCAAACCTGAGATCCTTCGTATAACATGAGATGTGATATCCAAATCCTTCCCATTCCAACCCGAGACCCTTCCTATAGAATGAGATGGGATATCAAACTCCTTCCAAATCCAATCCTGATACCCTTCCGATAGCATGAGATGTGATATCCCAATGCTTCTACCAAACCTGAGACCCATACTATGGCATGAGATGTGATATCAAACTCCTTCCCATTCCAATCCTGAGATCCTTCCTATAGCTTGAGATGTGATATCCAACTCCTTCCCATTCCAATTCTGAGACCCTTCCTATACCATGAGACTTGATATCTCAATGCTTCTAATACCAAACCTGAGACCCGTCCTATAACATGAGATGTGATATCTAAATCCTTCCCCTTCCAAACCTTAGACCCTTCCTTTATCATGAGATGTGATATCCAACTCCTTCCCATTCCAATCCTGAGACCCTTCCTATAGCATGAGATGTGATATCTCAATGCTTCTAATACCAAACCTGAGACCCTTCCTATAACATGAGATGTGATATCCAACTCCTTCCCATTCCAATCCTGAGACCCTTCCTATAACATGAGATGTGATGTCTCAATGCTTCTAATACCAAACCTGAGATCCTTCCTATGGCATGAGATGTCATATAAAACTCCTTCCCATTCCATTCCTGAGACCCTTCCTATAGCATGAGATGCGATATCCAACTCCTTCCCATTCCAATCCTGAGACCCTTCCTATAGCATGAGATGTGATATCTCCATGCTTATACCAAACCTGAGACCCTTCCTATAGCATGAGATGTGATATCCAAATCCTTCCCATTCCAATCCTGAACCCTTCCTATAGCATGAGATGTGATATCTCAATGCTTATACCAAACCTGAGAGCCTACCTATAGCATGAGATGTGATATCCAAGTCCATCCCATTCCAATCCTTAGACCCTTCCTACAGCATGCAATGTGATATCTCAATGATTCTAATACCAAACCAGAGACCCGTCCTATAACATGAGATGGGATATCCAAGTCCTTCCCATTCCAATCCTGAGAACCTTCCTATAGCATGAGATGTGATATCTCAATGCTTCTAATACCAAACCAGAGACCCATCCTATAACATAAGATGGGAAATCCAATTCCTTCCCATTCCAATCCTGAGACCCTTCCGATAGCAGAGATGTGATATCTCAATGCTTATACCAAACCCGAGACCCTTCCTATGGCATGAGATGTCATATACAACTCCTTCCCATTCCAATCCTGAGACCCTTCCTATGGCATGAGATGTGATATCTCAATGCTTATACCAAACCTGAGACCCTTCCTATAGCATGAGATGTGATATCCAACTCCTTCCCATTCCAATCCTGAGACCCTTCCTATAACATGAGATGTGATGTCTCAATGCTTCTAATACCAAACCTGAGATCCTTCCTATGGCATGAGATGTCATATAAAACTCCTTCCCATTCCATTCCTGAGACCCTTCCTATAGCATGAGATGCGATATCCAACTCCTTCCCATTCCAATCCTGAGACCCTTCCTATAGCATGAGATGTGATATCTCAATGCTTCTAATACCAAACCTGAGATCCTTCGTATAACATGAGATGTGATATCCAAATCCTTCCCATTCCAACCCGAGACCCTTCCTATAGAATGAGATGGGATATCCAACTCCTTCCAAATCCAATCCTGATACCCTTCCGATAGCATGAGATGTGATATCCCAATGCTTCTACCAAACCTGAGACCCATACTATGGCATGAGATGTGATATCAAACTCCTTCCCATTCCAATCCTGAGATCCTCCCTATAGCTTGAGATGTGATATCCAACTCCTTCCCATTCCAATTCTGAGACCCTTCCTATACCATGAGACTTGATATCTCAATGCTTCTAATACCAAACCTGAGACCCGTCCTATAACATGAGATGTGATATCTAAATCCTTCCCCTTCCAAACCTTAGACCCTTCCTTTATCATGAGATGTGATATCCAACTCCTTCCCATTCCAATCCTGAGACCCTTCCTATAGCATGAGATGTGATATCTCAATGCTTCTAATACCAAACCTGAGACCCTTCCTATGGCCTGAGATGTCATATACAACTCCTTCCCATTCCAATCCTGAGACCCTTCCCATAGCATGAGATGTGATATCCAACTCCTTCCCATTCCAATCCTGAGACCCTTCCTATAGCATGAGATGTGATGTCTCAATGCTTCTAATACCAAACCTGAGATCCTTCCTATAACATGAGATGTGATATCCAACTCCTTCCCATTCCAATCCTGAGACCCTTCCTAAAGCATGAGAAGTGATATCTCCATGCTTATACCAAACCTGAGACCCTTCCTATATCATGAGATGTGATATCCAAATCCTTCCCATTCCAATCCTGAACCCTTCCTATAGCATGAGATGTGATATCTCAATGCTTATACCAAACCTGAGAGCCTACCTATAGCATGAGATGTGATATCCAAGTCCATCCGATTCCAATCCTTAGACCCTTCCTACAGCATGTGATGTGATATCTCAATGATTCTAATACCAGACCAGAGACCCGTCCTATAACATGAGATGGGATATCCAAGTCCTTCCCATTCCAATCCTGAGAACCTTCCTATAGCATGAGATGTGATATCTCAATGCTTCTAATACCAAACCAGAGACCCATCCTATAACATAAGATGGGAAATCCAACTCCTTCCCATTCCAATCCTGAGACCCTTCCGATAGCAGAGATGTGATATCTCAATGCTTATACCAAACCCGAGACCCTTCCTATGGCATGAGATGTCATATACAACTCCTTCCCATTCCAATCCTGAGACCCTTCCTATAGCATGAGATGTGATATCTCAATGCTTATACCAAACCTGAGACCCTTCCTATAGCATGAGATGTGATATCCAACTCCTTCCCATTCCAATCCTGAGACCCTTCCTATAACATGAGATGTGATGTCTCAATGCTTCTAATACCAAACCTGAGATCCTTCCTATGGCATGAGATGTCATATAAAACTCCTTCCCATTCCATTCCTGAGACCCTTCCTATAGCATGAGATGCAATATCCAACTCCTTCCCATTCCAATCCTGAGACCCTTCCTATAGCATGGGATGTGATATCTCAATGCTTCTAATACCAAACCTGAGATCCTTCGTATAACATGAGATGTGATATCCAAATCCTTCCCATTCCAACCCGAGACCCTTCCTATAGAATGAGATGGGATATCAAACTCCTTCCAAATCCAATCCTGATACCCTTCCGATAGCATGAGATGTGATATCCCAATGCTTCTACCAAACCTGAGACCCATACTATGGCATGAGATGTGATATCAAACTCGTTCCCATTCCAATCCTGAGATCCTTCCTATAGCTTGAGATGTGATATCCAACTCCTTCCCATTCCAATTCTGAGACCCTTCCTATACCATGAGACTTGATATCTCAATGCTTCTAATACCAAACCTGAGACCCGTCCTATAACATGAGATGTGATATCTAAATCCTTCCCCTTCCAAACCTTAGACCCTTCCTTTATCATGAGATGTGATATCCAACTCCTTCCCATTCCAATCCTGAGACCCTTCCTATAGCATGAGATGTGATATCTCAATGCTTCTAATACCAAACCTGAGACCGTTCCTATAACATGAGATGGGATATCCAACTCCTTCCCATTCCAATCCTGAGACCCTTCCGATAGCAGAGATGTGATATCTCAATGCTTATACGAAACCTGAGACCCTTCCTATGGCCTCAGATGTCATATACAACTCCTTCCCATTCCAATCCTGAGACCCTTCCCATAGCATGAGATGTGATATCCAACTCCTTCCCATTCCAATCCTGAGACCCTTCCTATAGCATGAGATGTGATGTCTCAATGCTTCTAATACCAAACCTGAGATCCTTCCTATAACATGAGATGTGATATCCAACTCCTTCCCATTCCAATCCTGAGACCCTTCCTATAGCATGAGAAGTGATATCTCCATGCTTATACCAAACCTGAGACACTTCCTATAGCATGAGATGTGATATCCAAATCCTTCCCATTCCAATCCTGAGACCCTTCCTATAGCATGAGATGTGATATCTCAATGCTTATACCAAACCTGAGAGCCTACCTATAGCATGAGATGTGATATCCAAGTCCATCCCATTCCAATCCTTAGACCCTTCCTACAGCATGCGATGTGATATCTCATTGATTCTAATACCAAACCAGAGACCCGTCCTATAACATGAGATGGGATATCCAACTCCTTCCCATTCCAATCCTGAGCCACTTCTGATAGCAGAGATGTGATATCTCAATGCTTATACCAAACCTGAGACCCTTCCTATAACATGAGATGTGATATCCAACTCCTTCCCATTCCAAACCTGAGACCCTCCCTTTAGCATGAGATGTGATATCTCAATGCTTCTAATACCAAACCTGAGACCCGTGCTATAACATGAGATGGGATATCCAACTCCTTCCCGTTCCAAACCTGATAGATACCCTTCCTATAGCATGAGATGTGATATCCAAGTCCATCCCATTCCAATCCTTAGACCCTTCCTACAGCATGCGATGTGATATCTCAATGATTCTAATACCAAACCAGAGACCCGTCCTATAACATGAGATGGGATATCCAACTCCTTCCCATTCCAATCCTGAGCCACTTCTGATAGCAGAGATGTGATATCTCAATGCTTATATCAAACCCGAGACCCTTCCTATGGCATGAGATGTCATATACAACTCCTTCCCATTCCAATCCTGAGACCCTTCCTATAGCATGAGATGTGATATCTCAATGCTTATACCAAACCTGAGACCCTTCCTATAGCATGAGATGTGATATCCAACTCCTTCCCATTCCAATCCTGAGACCCTTCCTATAACATGAGATGTGATGTCTCAATGCTTCTAATACCAAACCTGAGATCCTTCCTATGGCATGAGATGTCATATAAAACTCCTTCCCATTCCATTCCTGAGACCCTTCCTATAGCATGAGATGCGATATCCAACTCCTTCCCATTCCAATCCTGAGACCCTTCCTATAGCATGGGATGTGATATCTCAATGCTTCTAATACCAAACCTGAGATCCTTCGTATAACATGAGATGTGATATCCAAATCCTTCCCATTCCAACCCGAGACCCTTCCTATAGAATGAGATGGGATATCAAACTCCTTCCAAATCCAATCCTGATACCCTTCCGATAGCATGAGATGTGATATCCCAATGCTTCTACCAAACCTGAGACCTATGGCATGAGATGTGATATCAAACTCCTTCCCATTCCAATCCTGAGATCCTTCCTATAGCTTGAGATGTGATATCCAACTCCTTCCCATTCCAATTCTGAGACCATTCCTATACCATGAGACTTGATATCTCAATGTTTCTAATACCAAACCTGAGACCCGTCCTATAACATGAGATGTGATATCTAAATCCTTCCCCTTCCAAACCTTAGACCCTTCCTTTATCATGAGATGTGATATCCAACTCCTTCCCATTCCAATCCTGAGACCCTTCCTATAGCATGAGATGTGATATCTCAATGCTTCTAATACCAAACCTGAGACCGTTCCTATAACATGAGATGGGATATCCAACTCCTTCCCATTCCAATCCTGAGACCCTTCCGATAGCAGAGATGTGATATCTCAATGCTTATACCAAACCTGAGACCCTTCCTATGGCCTGAGATGTCATATACAACTCCTTCCCATACCAATCCTGAGACCCTTCCCATAGCATGAGATGTGATATCCAACTCCTTCCCATTCCAATCCTGAGACCCTTCCTATAGCATGAGATGTGATGTCTCAATGCTTCTAATACCAAACCTGAGATCCTTCCTATAACATGAGATGTGATATCCAACTCCTTCCCATTCCAATCCTGAGACCCTTCCTATAGCATGAGAAGTGATATCTCCATGCTTATACCAAACCTGAGACCCTTCCTATAGCATGAGATTTGATATCTCAATGCTTCTAATACCAAACCTGAGATCCTTCGTATAACATGAGATGTGATATCCAAATCCTTCCCATTCCAACCCGAGACCCTTCCTATAGAATGAGATGGGATATCAAACTCCTTCCAAATCCAATCCTGATACCCTTCCGATAGCATGAGATGTGATATGCCAATGCTTCTACCAAACCTGAGACCCATACTATGGCATGAGATGTGATATCAAACTCCTTCCCATTCCAATCCTGAGATCCTTCCTATAGCTTGAGATGTGATATCCAACTCCTTCCCATTCCAATTCTGAGACCCTTCCTATACCATGAGACTTGATATCTCAATGTTTCTAATACCAAACCTGAGACCCGTCCTATAACATGAGATGTGATATCCAACTCCTTCCCATTCCAATCCTGAGACCCTTCCTAAAGCATGAGAAGTGATATCTCCATGCTTATACCAAACCTGAGACCCTTCCTATATCATGAGATGTGATATCCAAATCCTTCCCATTCCAATCCTGAACCCTTCCTATAGCATGAGATGTGATATCTCAATGCTTATACCAAACCTGAGAGCCTACCTATAGCATGAGATGTGATATCCAAGTCCATCCCATTCCAATCCTTAGACCCTTCCTACAGCATGTGATGTGATATCTCAATGATTCTAATACCAGACCAGAGACCCGTCCTATAACATGAGATGGGATATCCAAGTCCTTCCCATTCCAATCCTGAGAACCTTCCTATAGCATGAGATGTGATATCTCAATGCTTCTAATACCAAACCAGAGACCCATCCTATAACATAAGATGGGAAATCCAACTCCTTCCCATTCCAATCCTGAGACGCTTCCGATAGCAGAGATGTGATATCTCAATGCTTATACCAAACCCGAGACCCTTCCTATGGCATGAGATGTCATATACAACTCCTTCCCATTCCAATCCTGAGACCCTTCCTATAGCATGAGATGTGATATCTCAATGCTTATACCAAACCTGAGACCCTTCCTATAGCATGAGATGTGATATCCAACTCCTTCCCATTCCAATCCTGAGACCCTTCCTATAACATGAGATGTGATGTCTCAATGCTTCTAATACCAAACCTGAGATCCTTCCTATGGCATGAGATGTCATATAAAACTCCTTCCCATTCCATTCCTGAGACCCTTCCTATAGCATGAGATGCAATATCCAACTCCTTCCCATTCCAATCCTGAGACCCTTCCTATAGCATGGGATGTGATATCTCAATGCTTCTAATACCAAACCTGAGATCCTTCGTATAACATGAGATGTGATATCCAAATCCTTCCCATTCCAACCCGAGACCCTTCCTATAGAATGAGATGGGATATCAAACTCCTTCCAAATCCAATCCTGATACCCTTCCGATAGCATGAGATGTGATATCCCAATGCTTCTACCAAACCTGAGACCCATACTATGGCATGAGATGTGATATCAAACTCCTTCCCATTCCAATCCTGAGATCCTTCCTATAGCTTGAGATGTGATATCCAACTCCTTCCCATTCCAATTCTGAGACCCTTCCTATACCATGAGACTTGATATCTCAATGCTTCTAATACCAAACCTGAGACCCGTCCTATAACATGAGATGTGATATCTAAATCCTTCCCCTTCCAAACCTTAGACCCTTCCTTTATCATGAGATGTGATATCCAACTCCTTCCCATTCCAATCCTGAGACCCTTCCTATAGCATGAGATGTGATATCTCAATGCTTCTAATACCAAACCTGAGACCGTTCCTATAACATGAGATGGGATATCCAACTCCTTCCCATTCCAATCCTGAGACCCTTCCGATAGCAGAGATGTGATATCTCAATGCTTATACGAAACCTGAGACCCTTCCTATGGCCTCAGATGTCATATACAACTCCTTCCCATTCCAATCCTGAGACCCTTCCCATAGCATGAGATGTGATATCCAACTCCTTCCCATTCCAATCCTGAGACCCTTCCTATAGCATGAGATGTGATGTCTCAATGCTTCTAATACCAAACCTGAGATCCTTCCTATAACATGAGATGTGATATCCAACTCCTTCCCATTCCAATCCTGAGACCCTTCCTATAGCATGAGAAGTGATATCTCCATGCTTATACCAAACCTGAGACACTTCCTATAGCATGAGATGTGATATCCAAATCCTTCCCATTCCAATCCTGAGACCCTTCCTATAGCATGAGATGTGATATCTCAATGCTTATACCAAACCTGAGAGCCTACCTATAGCATGAGATGTGATATCCAAGTCCATCCCATTCCAATCCTTAGACCCTTCCTACAGCATGCGATGTGATATCTCATTGATTCTAATACCAAACCAGAGACCCGTCCTATAACATGAGATGGGATATCCAACTCCTTCCCATTCCAATCCTGAGCCACTTCTGATAGCAGAGATGTGATATCTCAATGCTTATACCAAACCTGAGACCCTTCCTATAACATGAGATGTGATATCCAACTCCTTCCCATTCCAAACCTGAGACCCTCCCTTTAGCATGAGATGTGATATCTCAATGCTTCTAATACCAAACCTGAGACCCGTGCTATAACATGAGATGGGATATCCAACTCCTTCCCGTTCCAAACCTGATAGATACCCTTCCTATAGCATGAGATGTGATATCCAAGTTCATCCCATTCCAATCCTTAGACCCTTCCTACAGCATGCGATGTGATATCTCAATGATTCTAATACCAAACCAGAGACCCGTCCTATAACATGAGATGGGATATCCAACTCCTTCCCATTCCAATCCTGAGCCACTTCTGATAGCAGAGATGTGATATCTCAATGCTTATATCAAACCCGAGACCCTTCCTATGGCATGAGATGTCATATACAACTCCTTCCCATTCCAATCCTGAGACCCTTCCTATAGCATGAGATGTGATATCTCAATGCTTATACCAAACCTGAGACCCTTCCTATAGCATGAGATGTGATATCCAACTCCTTCCCATTCCAATCCTGAGACCCTTCCTATAACATGAGATGTGATGTCTCAATGCTTCTAATACCAAACCTGAGATCCTTCCTATGGCATGAGATGTCATATAAAACTCCTTCCCATTCCATTCCTGAGACCCTTCCTATAGCATGAGATGCGATATCCAACTCCTTCCCATTCCAATCCTGAGACCCTTCCTATAGCATGGGATGTGATATCTCAATGCTTCTAATACCAAACCTGAGATCCTTCGTATAACATGAGATGTGATATCCAAATCCTTCCCATTCCAACCCGAGACCCTTCCTATAGAATGAGATGGGATATCAAACTCCTTCCAAATCCAATCCTGATACCCTTCCGATAGCATGAGATGTGATATCCCAATGCTTCTACCAAACCTGAGACCCATACTATGGCATGAGATGTGATATCAAACTCCTTCCCATTCCAATCCTGAGATCCTTCCTATAGCTTGAGATGTGATATCCAACTCCTTCCCATTCCAATTCTGAGACCCTTCCTATACCATGAGACTTGATATCTCAATGTTTCTAATACCAAACCTGAGACCCGTCCTATAACATGAGATGTGATATCTAAATCCTTCCCCTTCCAAACCTTAGACCCTTCCTTTATCATGAGATGTGATATCCAACTCCTTCCCATTCCAATCCTGAGACCCTTCCTATAGCATGAGATGTGATATCTCAATGCTTCTAATACCAAACCTGAGACCGTTCCTATAACATGAGATGGGATATCCAACTCCTTCCCATTCCAATCCTGAGACCCTTCCGATAGCAGAGATGTGATATCTCAATGCTTATACCAAACCTGAGACCCTTCCTATGGCCTGAGATGTCATATACAACTCCTTCCCATACCAATCCTGAGACCCTTCCCATAGCATGAGATGTGATATCCAACTCCTTCCCATTCCAATCCTGAGACCCTTCCTATAGCATGAGATGTGATGTCTCAATGCTTCTAATACCAAACCTGAGATCCTTCCTATAACATGAGATGTGATATCCAACTCCTTCCCATTCCAATCCTGAGACCCTTCCTATAGCATGAGAAGTGATATCTCCATGCTTATACCAAACCTGAGACCCTTCCTATAGCATGAGATTTGATATCCAAATCCTTCCCATTCCAATCCTGAGACCCTTCCTATAGCATGAGATGTGATATCTCAATGCTTATACCAAACCTGAGAGCCTACCTATAGCATGAGATGTGATATCCAAGTCCATCCCATTCCAATCCTTAGACCCTTCCTACAGCATGCGATGTGATATCTCAATGATTCTAATACCAAACCAGAGACCCGTCCTATAACATGAGATGGGATATCCAACTCCTTCCCATTCCAATCCTGAGCCACTTCTGATAGCAGAGATGTGATATCTCAATGCTTATACCAAACCTGAGACCCTTCCTATAACATGAGATGTGATATCCAACTCCTTCCCATTCCAAACCTGAGACCCTCCCTTTAGCATGAGATGTGATATCTCAATGCTTCTAATACCAAACCTGAGACCCGTGTAATAACATGAGATGGGATATCCAACTCCTTCCCGTTCCAAACCTGATACCCTTCCTATAGCATGAGATGTGATATCCAAATCCTTCCCATTCCAATCCTGAGACCCTTCCTATAGCATGAGATGTGATATCTCAATGCTTATACCAAACCTGAGAGCCTACCTATAGCATGAGTAGTGATATCCAAGTCCATCCCATTCCAATCCTTAGACCCTTCCTACAGCATGCGATGTGATATCTCAATGATTCTAATACCAAACCAGAGACCCATCCTATAACATAAGATGGGATATCCAACTCCTTCCCATTCCAATCCTGAGACCCTTCCGATAGCAGAGATGTGATATCTCAATGCTTATACCAAACCTGAGACCCTTCCTATGGCATGAGATGTCATATACAACTCCTTCCCATTCCAATCCTGAGACCCTTCCTATAGCATGAGATGTGATATCTCAATGCTTATACCAAACCTGAGACCCTTCCTATAGCATGAGATGTGATATCCAACTCCTTCCCATTCCAATCCTGAGACCCTTCCTATAACATGAGATGTGATGTCTCAATGCTTCTAATACCAAACCTGAGATCCTTCCTATGGCATGAGATGTCATATAAAACTCCTTCCCATTCCATTCCCGAACCCTTCCTATAGCATGAGATGCGATATCCAACTCCTTCCCATTCCAATCCTGAGACCCTTCCTATAGTATGAGATGTGATATCTCAATGCTTCTAATACCAAACCTGAGATCCTTCGTATAACATGAGATGTGATATCCAAATCCTTCCCATTCCAACCCGAGACCCTTCCTATAGAATGAGATGGGATATCCAACTCCTTCCAAATCCAATCCTGATACCCTTCCGATAGCATGAGATGTGATATCCCAATGCTTCTACCAAACCTGAGACCCATACTATGGCATGAGATGTGATATCAAACTCCTTCCCATTCCAATCCTGAGATCCTCCCTATAGCTTGAGATGTGATATCCAACTCCTTCCCATTCTAATTCTGAGACCCTTCCTATACCATGAGACTTGATATCTCAATGCTTCTAATACCAAACCTGAGACCCGTCCTATAACATGAGATGTGATATCTAAATCCTTCCCCTTCCAAATCTTAGACCCTTCCTTTATCATGAGATGTGATATCCAACTCCTTCCCATTCCAATCCTGAGACCCTTCCTATAGCAGAGATGTGATATCTCAATGCTTATACCAAACCTGAGACGCTTCCTATGGCCTGAGATGTCATATACAACTCCTTCCCATTCCACTCCTGAGACCCTTCCCATAGCATGAGATGTGATATCTCAATGCTTCTAATACCAAACCTGAGACCCTTCCTATAACATGAGATGGGATATCCAACTCCTTCCCATTCCAATCCTGAGACCCTTCCGATAGCAGAGATGTGATATCTCAATGCTTATACCAAACCTGAGACCCTTCCTATAGCCTGAGATGTGATATCCAACTCCTTCCCATTCCAATCCTGAGACCCTTCCCATAGCATGAGATGTGATATCCAACTCCTTCCCATTCCAATCCTGAGACCCTTCCTATAGCATGAGATGTGATGTCTCAATGCTTCTAATACCAAACCTGAGATCCTTCCTATAACATGAGATGTGACATCCAACTCCTTCCCATTCCAATCCTGAGACCCTTCCTATAGCATGAGAAGTGATATCTCCATGCTTATACCAAACCTGAGACCCTTCCTATAGCATGAGATGTGATATCCAAATCCTTCCCATTCCAATCCTGAACCCTTCCTATAGCATGAGATGTGATATCTCAATGCTTATACCAAACCTGAGAGCCTACCTATAGCATGAGATGTGATATCCAAGTCCATCCCATTCCAATCCTTAGACCCTTCCTACAGCATGCGATGTGATATCTCAATGATTCTAATACCAAACCAGAGACCCGTCCTATAACATGAGATGGGATATCCAACTCCTTCCCATTCCAATCCTGAGCCACTTCCGATAGCAGAGATGTGATATCTCAATGCTTATACCAAACCTGAGACCCTTCCTATAACATGAGATGTGATATCCAACTCCTTCCCATTCCAAACCTGAGACCCTCCCTTTAGCATGAGATGTGATATCTCAATGCTTCTAATACCAAACCTGAGACCCGTGCTATAACATGAGATGGGATATCCAACTCCTTCCCGTTCCAAACCTGATACCCTTCCTATAGCATGAGATGTGATATCCAACTCCTTCCTATCCCAATCCTGAGACACCTCTGATAGCAGAGATGTGATATCTCAATGCTTATACCAAACCTGAGACTCTTCCTATAACATGAGATGTGATATCCAACTCCTTCCCGTTCCAAACCTGAGACCCTTCCTATAGCATGAGATGTGATATCCAACTCCGTCCCATTCCAATCCTGAGACCCTTCCGATAGCATGAGATGTGATATCTCAATGCTTCTAATACCAAACCAGTGATCCTTCCTATAACAAGAGATGTGATATCGAAATCCTTCCCCTTCCAAACCTGAGACCCTCCCTTTAGCATGAGATGTGATATCTCAATGCCTCTAATACCAAACCTGAGATCCTTCCGATAGCATGAGATGTGATATCTCAATGCTTCTAATACCAAACCTGAGACCCTTCCTATGGGATGAGATGTCATATACAACTCCTTCCCATTCCAATCCTGAGACCCTTCCTATAACACGAGATGTGATGTCTCAATGCTTCTAATCCCAAACCTGAGATCCTTCCTATGGCATGAGATGTCATAGAAAACTCCTTCCCATTCCATTCCTGAGACCCTTCCTATAGCATGAGATGCAATATCCAACTCCTTCCCATTCCAATACTGAGACTCTTCCTATAGCATGAGATGTGATATCTCAATGCTTCTAATACCAAAACTGAGATCCTTCCTATAACATGAGATGTGATATCCAAATCCTTCCCATTCCAACCCGAGACCCTTCCTATAGAATGAGATGGGATATCCAACTCCTTCCAAATCCAATCCTGATACCCTTCCGATAGCATGAGATGTGATATCCCAATACTTCTACCAAACCTGAGACCCATACTATGGCATGAGATGTGATATCAAACTCCTTCCCATTCCAATCCTGAGACCCTTCCTATAGCTTGAGATGTGATATCCAACTCCTTCCCATTCCAATTCTGAGACCCTTCCTATACCATGAGACTTGATATCTCAATGCTTCTAATACCAAACCTGAGACCCGTCCTATAACATGAGATGTGATATCTAAATCCTTCCCCTTCCAAACCTTAGACCCTTCCTTTATCATGGGATGTGATATCCAACTCCTTCCCATTCCAATCCTGAGACCCTTTCTATAGCATGAGATGTGATATCTCAATGCTTCTAATACCAAACCTGAGACTCTTCCTATAACATGAGATGGGATATCCAACTCCTTCCCATTCCAATCCTGAGACTCTTCCTATAACATGAGATGTGATATCCAACTACTTCCCGTTCCAAACCTGAGACCCTTCCTATAGCATGAGATGTGATATCCAACACCTTCCCATTCCAATCCTGAGACCCTTCCGAAAGCCTGAGATGTGATATCTCAATGCTTCTAATACCAAACCTGTGATCCTTCCTATAACAAGAGATGTGATATCCAAATCCTTCCCCTTCCAAACCTGAGACGCTCCATTTTGCATATGTGATATCTCAATGACTCTAATACCAAACCTGAGATCCTTCCGATAGCATGAAATGTGATATCTCAATGCTTCTAATACCAAACCTGAGACCATTCCTATGGCATGAGATGTCATAAACAACTCCTTCCCATTCCAATCCTGAGACCCTTCCTATAGCATGATATGTGATATCTCAATGCTTATACCAAACCTGAGACCCTTCCTATAGCATGAGATGTGATATCCAACTCCTTCCCATTCCAATCCTGAGACCCTTCCTATAACATGAGATGTGATGTCTCAATGCTTCTAATACCAAACCTGAGATCCTTCCTATGGCATGAGATGTCATATAAAACTCCTTCCCATTCCATTCCCGAACCCTTCCTATAGCATGAGATGCGATATCCAACTCCTTCCCATTCCAATCCTGAGACCCTTCCTATAGTATGAGATGTGATATCTCAATGCTTCTAATACCAAACCTGAGATCCTTCGTATAACATGAGATGTGATATCCAAATCCTTCCCATTCCAACCCGAGACCCTTCCTATAGAATGAGATGGGATATCCAACTCCTTCCAAATCCAATCCTGATACCCTTCCGATAGCATGAGATGTGATATCCCAATGCTTCTACCAAACCTGAGACCCATACTATGGCATGAGATGTGATATCAAACTCCTTCCCATTCCAATCCTGAGATCCTCCCTATAGCTTGAGATGTGATATCCAACTCCTTCCCATTCTAATTCTGAGACCCTTCCTATACCATGAGACTTGATATCTCAATGCTTCTAATACCAAACCTGAGACCCGTCCTATAACATGAGATGTGATATCTAAATCCTTCCCCTTCCAAATCTTAGACCCTTCCTTTATCATGAGATGTGATATCCAACTCCTTCCCATTCCAATCCTGAGACCCTTCCTATAGCAGAGATGTGATATCTCAATGCTTATACCAAACCTGAGACGCTTCCTATGGCCTGAGATGTCATATACAACTCCTTCCCATTCCACTCCTGAGACCCTTCCCATAGCATGAGATGTGATATCTCAATGCTTCTAATACCAAACCTGAGACCCTTCCTATAACATGAGATGGGATATCCAACTCCTTCCCATTCCAATCCTGAGACCCTTCCGATAGCAGAGATGTGATATCTCAATGCTTATACCAAACCTGAGACCCTTCCTATAGCCTGAGATGTGATATCCAACTCCTTCCCATTCCAATCCTGAGACCCTTCCCATAGCATGAGATGTGATATCCAACTCCTTCCCATTCCAATCCTGAGACCCTTCCTATAGCATGAGATGTGATGTCTCAATGCTTCTAATACCAAACCTGAGATCCTTCCTATAACATGAGATGTGACATCCAACTCCTTCCCATTCCAATCCTGAGACCCTTCCTATAGCATGAGAAGTGATATCTCCATGCTTATACCAAACCTGAGACCCTTCCTATAGCATGAGATGTGATATCCAAATCCTTCCCATTCCAATCCTGAACCCTTCCTATAGCATGAGATGTGATATCTCAATGCTTATACCAAACCTGAGAGCCTACCTATAGCATGAGATGTGATATCCAAGTCCATCCCATTCCAATCCTTAGACCCTTCCTACAGCATGCGATGTGATATCTCAATGATTCTAATACCAAACCAGAGACCCGTCCTATAACATGAGATGGGATATCCAACTCCTTCCCATTCCAATCCTGAGCCACTTCCGATAGCAGAGATGTGATATCTCAATGCTTATACCAAACCTGAGACCCTTCCTATAACATGAGATGTGATATCCAACTCCTTCCCATTCCAAACCTGAGACCCTCCCTTTAGCATGAGATGTGATATCTCAATGCTTCTAATACCAAACCTGAGACCCGTGCTATAACATGAGATGGGATATCCAACTCCTTCCCGTTCCAAACCTGATACCCTTCCTATAGCATGAGATGTGATATCCAACTCCTTCCTATCCCAATCCTGAGACACCTCTGATAGCAGAGATGTGATATCTCAATGCTTATACCAAACCTGAGACTCTTCCTATAACATGAGATGTGATATCCAACTCCTTCCCGTTCCAAACCTGAGACCCTTCCTATAGCATGAGATGTGATATCCAACTCCGTCCCATTCCAATCCTGAGACCCTTCCGATAGCATGAGATGTGATATCTCAATGCTTCTAATACCAAACCAGTGATCCTTCCTATAACAAGAGATGTGATATCGAAATCCTTCCCCTTCCAAACCTGAGACCCTCCCTTTAGCATGAGATGTGATATCTCAATGCCTCTAATACCAAACCTGAGATCCTTCCGATAGCATGAGATGTGATATCTCAATGCTTCTAATACCAAACCTGAGACCCTTCCTATGGGATGAGATGTCATATACAACTCCTTCCCATTCCAATCCTGAGACCCTTCCTATAACACGAGATGTGATGTCTCAATGCTTCTAATCCCAAACCTGAGATCCTTCCTATGGCATGAGATGTCATAGAAAACTCCTTCCCATTCCATTCCTGAGACCCTTCCTATAGCATGAGATGCAATATCCAACTCCTTCCCATTCCAATACTGAGACTCTTCCTATAGCATGAGATGTGATATCTCAATGCTTCTAATACCAAAACTGAGATCCTTCCTATAACATGAGATGTGATATCCAAATCCTTCCCATTCCAACCCGAGACCCTTCCTATAGAATGAGATGGGATATCCAACTCCTTCCAAATCCAATCCTGATACCCTTCCGATAGCATGAGATGTGATATCCCAATACTTCTACCAAACCTGAGACCCATACTATGGCATGAGATGTGATATCAAACTCCTTCCCATTCCAATCCTGAGACCCTTCCTATAGCTTGAGATGTGATATCCAACTCCTTCCCATTCCAATTCTGAGACCCTTCCTATACCATGAGACTTGATATCTCAATGCTTCTAATACCAAACCTGAGACCCGTCCTATAACATGAGATGTGATATCTAAATCCTTCCCCTTCCAAACCTTAGACCCTTCCTTTATCATGAGATGTGATATCCAACTCCTTCCCATTCCAATCCTGAGACCCTTTCTATAGCATGAGATGTGATATCTCAATGCTTCTAATACCAAACCTGAGACTCTTCCTATAACATGAGATGGGATATCCAACTCCTTCCCATTCCAATCCTGAGACTCTTCCTATAACATGAGATGTGATATCCAACTACTTCCCGTTCCAAACCTGAGACCCTTCCTATAGCATGAGATGTGATATCCAACACCTTCCCATTCCAATCCTGAGACCCTTCCGAAAGCCTGAGATGTGATATCTCAATGCTTCTAATACCAAACCTGTGATCCTTCCTATAACAAGAGATGTGATATCCAAATCCTTCCCCTTCCAAACCTGAGACGCTCCATTTTGCATATGTGATATCTCAATGACTCTAATACCAAACCTGAGATCCTTCCGATAGCATGAAATGTGATATCTCAATGCTTCTAATACCAAACCTGAGACCATTCCTATGGCATGAGATGTCATAAACAACTCCTTCCCATTCCAATCCTGAGACCCTTCCTATAGCATGATATGTGATATCTCAATGCTTATACCAAACCTGAGACCCTTCCTATAGCATGAGATGTGATATCCAACTCCTTCCCATTCCAATCCTGAGACCCTTCCTATAACATGAGATGTGATGTCTCAATGCTTCTAATACCAAACCTGAGATCCTTCCTATGGCATGAGATGTCATATAAAACTCCTTCCCATTCCATTCCTGAGACCCTTCCTATAGCATGAGATGCGAAATCCAACTCCTTCCCATTCCAATCCTGAGACCCTTCCTATAGCATGAGATGTGATATCTCAATGCTTCTAATAACAAACATGAGAACCATCCTATAACATGAGATGTGCAATCCAAATCCTTCCCTTCCCAAACCTGAGACCCTTCCGATAGCATGAGATGTGATATCTCAATGTTTCTAAAACCAAACATGAGAACCATCCTATAACATGAGATGTGCAATCCAAATCCTTCCCCTTCCAAAACTGAGACCCTTCCTATGGCATGAGATGGGATATCCAACTCCTTCCCATTCCAATCCTGAGACCCTTCCTATAGCATGAGTTGTGATATCTCAATGCTTCTAATACCAAACCTGGGACCCGTCCTATAACATGAGATGTGATATCCAAATCCTTCCCCTTCCAAACCTGAGAAACTTCCTTTAGCATGAGATGTGATATCCAAATCCTTCCCATTCCAATCCTGAAACCCTTCCTATAGCATGAGATGTGATATCTCAATGTTTCTAATAAAAAACCCGAGACCCTTCCTATAGCAAGAGATGTGATAACCAAATCCTTCCCCTTCCAAACCTGAGACCTTTCCTTTAGCATGAGATGTGATATCCAACTCCTTCCCATTCCAATCCTGAGACCCTTCCTATAGCATGAGAAGGGATATCCAATTATTTCCCATTCCAAACCTGAGAACCTCCCTATAGCATGAGATGTGATATCCAACTCCTTCCCATTCCAATCCTGAGACTCAGACCTCCCCGTCTAACCTTCTCACCACACCTAGCTCCCGGATTGATCATGCTCTCCTTCTGTCTTTTCTCTCCCTTCTTCTGCTTCCTTTCCTCTCTCCTTCCTCATCTGTCCTAGTTCAGGCTCCTTCTACACCTCCGCAGGGATTACTGATTTGTACCCCTCCCCACTCTCAACTCTCACTCAGTTTCAAACACTCATCTGACATCTGCCATTTCCCGGAAGAACCCGACCTTGATGTCCTTGGTCTAACCGAGACATGGTCGACGGCCAGCGCTGTCTCGAGCTTTGACACTCTCCTCCCTGATGACAAGTTCCTCTCCATGCCCAGATCCAACAGTTCTTGAGCGGGAGTATCCTTGATTCCTGTAGTAAATTGCTTTCCTATGCAGGCCGACTCCTCTCACGAATGCCTTGTCTGCATGCATTCTCTCTTTCCTGCCCATTCTCTCACCGTGGCTATTTGCCTGCCCCCGTCCTCTCTCAGTGGATGGACTTCTCCATCCTGGCCTCCTACCACTCAACTCCGCCTACTTGGAGAATTCAACATGAACCTGTATGCTTCCTGACCTGGACTTTTACGAGATCGGCAACTCTTCATGTCGCTGGCCCTACAAACTGCTGAGAATACTCAGGATTTTCTGACCTCAGACCTCCCCCTCTGTAACCCTCTCAACAATCCTCTCCCGTGGTGATCAAGTTCTCATCTCCAAAGAAGGCTAACTACCAGCTGTTCCTCCTCAGAGGAGTTCTTCCTATCTGTCCCTGCTCCCTGCAACGTTTCGCGTTACAAACACTCACTTCCCCGCTTTCTGGTTTAGACGTTTTTCCTTCTCAGAGGCCTTCTTCCTTTCTGTCCTCGCTCTCTGCATCCTTTCGCGTTGCAAGTACTCGCTTCCCAGCTCTCTGGTTTAGACGCGTGTTCCCTGCCTTCTCTCCGCTTCCCGCGGCCTTGAAATCAACAAATGAGCTTCAAAAGATACACAGTGCTCAGAATGCTTTATAACACCCATTATTCAAGATATAGCTGTAACCCGCTAGACGTATTGAAAAGTGCTGAAAACTAGCAAAAATAGCTAGAAAATGTACTTTCCTCGCGTTTTGGTAAATGCGAATTCTGGTGGATTCCCATTTTGTACTCGGTTCGTGCATTTGTTCAGTGGAATCCTGATGTTTTAAACCACTCGTCACCCATGCAAGGGGGGGGATCAAAATCTACTGTTCACGGCTTGAATGTATACTGCTGAAATCTTCAATGCATTATCGGGTAATCCGACTGTTCTGGAAAGTGTATTTGCCATCTGTTATTCCAGTCACCATGTTTTCATCGTCCCTTCTAGTTTACAGGCTGCACTCCCGTGGTGATCACGTTCTCTTCTCTAAAGAAGGCTAGCTAACAGCTGTTCCGCCTCAGAGGCGTTATTCCTTTCTGTCCCTGTCCCCGCACCGTTTCGCGTTGCAAACACTCGCTTCCCAGCTCTCTGGTTTAGACGCGTGTTCCCTGCCTTCTCTCCTCTTCCCGCTGCCTTCAAATCAACAAAGGAGCTCCAAAAGATACACAGTGCTCAGAATGCTTTATAACACCCATTATTCAACATATAGCCATAACCCGCTAGATGTATTGAAACGTGCTAAAAAAACTATCAAAAACAGCTAGAAAATGTACTTTCCTCGCGTTTTTGTAAATGCGAATTCTGGTGGGTTCCGATGTTGTATGTACTGTGTCCGCGCGTTTGTTGTCGAATCCTGAAGTTTTTAATCACTGTTCTCCCATACAAGGGGTGTCAACATCTACTGCTGTTCACAGGCTGAATGTATACGGCTGAAATCTTCAATGCATTATCAGCTTTCCTGACTGTTTTGGAACGTGTATTTGCCATCTGTTAATGCAGTCGCCCTGTTTTCATCGTCCCTTCTAGTTTACAGGCTGCACTCCCATGGTGATCACATTCTCCTCTCCAGAGCAGGCTAACTACTAGCTGCTCCTCAGAGGCGTTCATCCTTTCTGTCCCTGCTCCCTACACCGTTTCGCGTTGCATGTACTCGCTTCCCAGCTCTCTGGTTTAGATGCCTGTTCCCTGCCTTCTCGCCTCTTCCTATAGCCTTCCAATGAGCTCCACAAGATACAGTGTTCAGAATGCTTTATCACACCCATTATTCAACATATAGCTGTAACCCGCTAGAAGTATTGAAACGTGCTAAACAACTAACAAAACCAGCTAGAAAATGTACTTCCCTCGCGTTTTGGTAAATGCAGGGTACACGCATCTAAACCGGAAGCGAGCAGTTCAGCAGTATAAATTCAGCCTGTGAACAACACATTTTGATCCTCCCTTGTATGGGAGAAGAGTGGTTCAAAAGAACAGGATTCGACTGAACAAACGCACGAACAGAGTACAAAATGGGAACCCACTAGAATTCGCATTTACAAAAAGCGAGGAAAGTACATTTTCTAGCTGTTTTTACTAGTTTTTAGCACGTTTCAATACGTCTAGCGGGTTACGGGTATATGTTGAATAATGGCATTCTGAGCACTGTGTATCTCGTGGAGCTCATTTGTTCATCTTTAGACCTATCCAGCGGTGGTAAATATGAAGGAAGAAGGCTGTAGGAAGAGGAGAGAAGGCAGGGAACACGCATCTAAACCAGAGAGCTGGGAAGCGAGTCCAAGCAACGCGAAACGGTGCAGGTAGCAGGGATAGAAAGGATAAACGCCTCTGAGGAGGAGCAGCTGGTAGTTAGCCTGCTCTGGAGAGGAGAATGTGATCACCAGGGGAGTGCAGCCTGTAAACTAGAAGGGACGATGAACACAGGTCGACTGCATTAACAGATGGCAAATACACGTTCCAAAACAGGCAGGAAAGCTGATAATGCATTGAAGATTTCAGCCGTATACATTCAGCCTGTGAACAGCAGTAGATGTTGAACCCCCCTTGTATAGGAGAACAGTGGTTAAAATCTTCAGGATTGGACAACAAACGCACGGACACAGTACATACAACATGGGAACCAACCAGAATTCGCATTTACAAAAACGCGAGGAAAGTACATTTTCTAGCTGTTTTTGCTAGTTTTTAGCACGTTTCAATACGTCTAGCGGGTTACGGCTACATGTTGAATAATGGGTGTTATAAAGCATTCTGAGCAACGCGTTTCTTTTGAAGCTCATTTGTTGGTTTGAAGGCAGCGGGAAGAGGAGAGAAGGCAGGAAACACGCGTCTAAACCAGAGAGCTGGGAAGCGAGTACTTGCAACGCGAAACGATGCAGAGTCAAGGACAGAAAGGAAGAAGGCCTCTGAGAAGGAACAGCTTCTAAACCAGAGAGCAGGGAAGCGAGTGTTTGCAAGGCGAAACGGTGCAGGGACCAGGGACAGAAAGGAAGAACGCCTCTGAGGAGGAAAAGCTGGTAGTTATCCTTCTTTGGAGAGGAGAACGTGATCACCATGGGAGAGGATTGTTGAGAGGGTTACAGAGGGGGAGTTGTGAGATCAGAAAATCCAGAGTATTCCCTGCAGAGTGTGTAGGGCCAGCGGCATGAAGAGTTGCAGATCTCGTAAAAGTCCAGGTCAGGAAGCATACAGGTTCATGTTGAATTCTCAAAGTAGGCGGAGTGGAGTGGTAGGAGGCCAGGATGGAGAAGTACATCCACTGAGAGATGAAGGGGGCAGGCAAATAGCCACGGCTAGAGAATGGCCAGGACAGAGAGAATGAATGCAGACAAGGCATTCGTAAGAGGATTCGGCCTGCATAGGAAAGCAATCTACTACGGGAATCAAGGAGACTGCCCCACAAGATCTTTTGGATCTGGGCATGGAGAGGAACTTGTCATCAGGGAGGAGAGTGTCAAAGCTCGAGACAGCGCTAGCCGTCAACCATATCTCAGTTAGACCAAGGACATCATTGTCAGATTCTTCGAGGAAGTGTCAGTTGTCAGATGATTGTTTGAAACTGAATGAGAGTTGAGAGTGGGGAGGGGAACAAATCAGGTACTCCCTGCGGAGGTGTAGAAGGAGCCTGAACTGGGGCAGATGAGGAAGGAGAGAGGCAAGGAAGCGAAGAAGGGAGAGAAGAGACAGCAGGAGAGCAGGATCAATCCGGGAGCTAGGAGTGGTGAGAAGGTTAGACGGGGGATCTGAGTCTAAGGATTGGAATGGGAAGGAGTTCGATATCACATGTCATGCTATAGGAAGGGTCTCAGGTTTGGTATTAGAAGCATTGGGATATCACATCTCATACTATTGGAAGGGTCTCAGGTTTGGAATGGGAAGGGGTTGGATATCGTATCTCATGCTCTAGGAAGGGTCTCCCGTTTGGAATGGGAAGGATTTGGATATCACATCTCTTGCTATAGGAAGGGCCTCAGATTTTGTATTAGAAGCATTGAGACATCACATCTCATGCTATAGGAAGGTTCTCAGGTTCGGTATAAGCATTGAGATAACAAATCTCATCGGAAGGGTCTCAGGATTGGAATGGGAAGGAGTTGGATATCACTTCTCATGATAAAGAAACGGTCTAAGGTTTGGAAGGGGAAGGATTTGGATATCTCATCTCATTTTATAGGAAGGTTCTCAGGATTGGAATTGGAAGGAGTTTGATATCACATCTCATGCAATAGTATGGTAGGTAGGTAGAAGCATTGAGATATCAAGTCTCATGGTATAGCAAGGGTCTCAGAATTGGAATGGGAAGGAGTTGGATATCACATCTCAAGCTATAGGAAGGGTCTCAAGATTGGAATGGGAAGCAGTTTGATATCACATCTGATGTCATAGTATTGGTGTCAGGTTTTGTAGAAGCATTGGGATATCACATCTCATGCTATCGGAAGGGTATCAGGATTGGATTTGGAAGGAGTTGGATATTCAATCTCATGCTATAGGAAGGGTCTCAGGTTGGAATCAGAAGGAGTTGGATATCACATCTCATGTTATAGGAAGGGTCTCCGGATTGGAATGAGAAGGACTTGGATATCAAATCTCATGCTATAGGAAGGCTCTCAGGTTTGGAAAGGGAAGGAGTTGGATATCACATTTCATGTTAGAGGTAGGATCTCAGGTTTGGTATTAGAGGCATTGAGATATCACATCTCATGCTATCAGAAGGGTCTCAGGATTGGAATGGGAACGAGTTTGATGTCACATCTCATGCTAAAGGGAAGGTCTCAGGTTTCGAAGGGGAAGGATTTGGATATCACATCTCATGTTATAGGAAGGATTTCAGGTTTGGTATTAGAAGCGTTGAGCTATCACATCTCATGCTATCGGAATGATCTCAGGTTTGGTATTAGAGGCATTGAGATATCACATCTCATGCTATCGGAAGGGTCTTAGGTTTGGAACGGGAAGGATTTGGATATCACATCTCATGTTATAGGAAGGATTTCAGGTTTGGTATTAGAAGCGTTGAGCTATCACATCTCATGCTATCGGAATGATCTCAGGTTTGGTATTAGAGGCATTGAGATATCACATCTCATGCTATCGGAAGGGTCTCAGGTTTGGAACGGGAAGGATTTGGATATCACATCTCATGTTATAGGAAGGATATCAGGTTTGGTATTAGAAGCATTGCGATATCACATATCATGCTATCGGAAGGATCTCAGGTTTGGCATTAGAGACATTGAGATATCACATCTCTGCTATTGGAAGGGTCTCAGGTTTGGAATGGGAAGGAGTTGGATATCCCATTTCATGTTATAGGAAGGGTCTCAGGTTTGGTATAAGAATTGAGATATCACATCTCTGCTATCGAAAGTGTTTCAGGATTGCGATGGGAAGGAGTTGGATATCACATCTCATTCTATAGGACGGGTCTCAGTTTTGGTATTAGAGCATTGAGATATCACATCACATGCTGTAGGAAGGGTCTCCGGTTTGGAATGGGAAGGAATTGGATATCACATCTCATGTCATAATATGGGTCTCAGGTTTGGTAGAAGCATTGGGATATCACATCTCATGCTATCGGAATGGTATCAGGATTGGATTTGGAAGTAGTTGGATATCCCATCTCATGCTATAGGAAGGGTCTCAGGTTGGAATGGGAAGGAGTTGGATATCACATCTCATGTTATAGGAAGGGTCTCAGGATTGGAATGGGAAGGACTTCGATATCACATCTCATGTTATAGGAAGGCTCTCAGGTTTGGAAGGGGAAGGAGTTGGATATCACATTTCATGTTAGAGGTAGGATCTCAGGTTTGGTATTAGAGGCATTGAGATATCACATCTCATGCTATCAGAAGGGTCTAAGGATTGGAATGGGAAGGAGTTGGATATCACATCTCATGATAATGAAAGGGTCTAAGGTTTGGAAGGGGGAGGATTTGGATATCTCATCTCATGTTATAGGAAGGTTCTCAGGATTGGAATTGGAAGGAGTTTGATATCACATCTCATGCAATAGTATGGGTCTCAGGTTTGGTAGAAGCATTGAGATATCAAGTCTCATGGTATAGGAAGGGTCTCAGAATTGGAATGGGAAGGAGTTGGATATCACATCTCAAGCTATAGGAAGGGTCTCAAGATTGGAATGGGAAGGAGTTTGATATCACATCTGATGTCATAGTATGGGTCTCAGGTTTGGTAGAAGCATTGGGATATCACATCTCATGCAATCGGAAGGGTATCAGGATTGGATTTGGAAGGAGTTGGATATCCAATCTCATGCTATAGGAAGGGTCTTAGGTTGGAATCAGAAGGAGTTGGATATCACATCTCATGTTATAGGAAGGGTCTCCGGATTGGAATGAGAAGGACTTGGATATCACATCTCATGCTATAGGAAGGCTCTCAGGTTTGGAAATGGAAGGTGTTGGATATCACATTTCATGTTAGAGGTAGGATCTCAGGTTTGCTATTAGAGGCATTGAGATATCACATCTCATGCTATCAGAAGGGTCTCAGGATTGGAATAGGAACGAGTTGGATATCACATCTCATGCTAAAGGGAAGGTCTCAGGTTTGGAAGGGGAAGGATTTGCATATCACATCTCATTTTATAGGAAGGATTTCAGGTTTGGTATTAGAAGCATTGAGATATCACATCTCATGCGATCGCAAGGATCTCAGGTTTGGTATTAGAGGCATTGGGCCTCATTCCGAGTATGGTGGTAAGGGATAGCGGCCACCGCTAACGAGAGCGGTGGCGGTAATCCCTTACCGCCATACTCCGAGTTCCCTTAGCGCCATGGTGCTTCTAACACCTGCTTTTAGCAGGCGTTAAATACCATGGCGCTAAGGGACCTTGATGTTAATTACGCCACCGTAATTTACGGTGGCGTAATTGACGCCTTCCCCACTCCCATTATGCCCTATGGGGCAAGAATGGGAATGGGGAAGGGTAAATGGGGATTGGGGAATTACCGCCCCGCCAACCTTGGAATGGGGCGGTAATTCCGCCAACCACCAAGGCGCTGCCGGTCCGGGTACGGCGTCAACCAAGGCGTTAATAGCGCCATTGGTTAGCGCCGTACTCGGAATGAGGCCCATTGAGATATCACATCTCATGCTATCGGAAGGGTCTCAGTTTTGGAACGGGAAGGATTTGGATATCACATCTCATGTTATAGGAAGGATCTCAGGTTTGGTATTAGAAGCATTGAGATATCACATCTCATGCTATCGGAAGGATCTCAGGTTTGGTATTAGAGACATTGAGATATCACATCTCTGCTATCGGAAGGGTCTCAGGTTTGGAATGGGAAGGAGTTGGATATCCCATTTCATGTTATAAGAAGGGTCTCAGGTTTGGTATAAGAATTGAGATATCACATCTCTGCTATCGAAAGTGTCTCAGGATTGGGATGGGAAGGAGTGGGATATCACATCTCATGCTATAGGACGGGTCTCAGGTTTGGTATTAGAAGCATTGAGATATCACATCACATGCTGTAGGAAGGGTCTCCGGTTTGGCATGGGAAGGAATTGGATATCACATCTCATGTCATAGGAAGGATCACAGGTTTGCTATTAGAAGCATTGAGATATCACATTTCATGCTATAGGAATGGTCTCAGGATTGGAATGGGAAGGAGATGTATATCACATTCTTGCTATAGGAAGGGTCTCATGTTTGGAATGGGAAGGAGTTGGATACCACATCTCATGTCAGAGGAAGGGTCTCAGGGTTAGTATAAGCATTGAGATATCACATCTCTGCTATCGGAAGTGTCTCAGGATTGAAATGGAAGGAGTTGGATATCCCATCTCATGTTATAGGACGGGTCTCAGGTTTGGTATTAGAATCATTGAGATATCACATCTCATGCTGTAGGAAGGGTCTAAGGATTGGAATGGGAAGGAATTGGATATCACATCTCATGCTATGGGTAGGCTCTCAGGTTTGGAAAGGGAAGGAGTTGGATATCACATTTCATGTTAGAAAATGGATCTCATGTTTGGTATTAGAGGCATTGAGATATCACATCTCATGCTATAGGAAGGGTCTCAGGATTGGAATGGGAAGGATTTGGATATCACATCTCATGCTATAGTAAGGGTCTCAGGTTTGGTATAAGCATTGAGATATCACATCTCATGCTATAGGAAGGGTCTCAGGATTGGAATGGGAAGGAGTTGGATATCACATCTCATGTTATAGGACGGGTCTCGGGTTTGTTATTAGAATCATTGAGATATCACATGTCATGCTGTAGGAAGGGTCTCAGGATTGGAATGGGAAGGAGTTGGATATCACATCTCATGCCAAAGGGAGGGTCTCAGGTTTGGAAGGGGAAGGATTTTGATATCACATCTCGTGTTATAGGAAGGATCTCAGATTTGGTATTAGAAGCATTGAGACATCACATCTCATGCTATAGGAAGGGTCTCATTTTGGAATGGGAAGGAATGGGATATCACATCTCATGCTATAGGAAGGGTCTCAGGTGTGGTATAAGCATTGAGATATCACATCTCATGCTATAGGAAGGGTCTCAGGATTGGAATGGGAAGGAGTTGTATATGACATCTCATGCCATAGGAAGGGTCTCAGGTTTGGTATAAGCATTGAGATATCACATCTCTGCTATCGGAAGGGTTTTAGGATTGGAATGGGAAGGAGTTGGATATCCCATATCATGTTATAGGAAGGGTCTCAGTTTTGGTATTAGAAGCATTGAGATATCACATCATGCTATAGGAAGGGTCTCAGGATTGATATTAGAAGCATTGTGATAACAAATCTCATGATATGGGAAGGGTCTCAGGATTGGAATGGGAAGGAGTTGGTGTTAGGAAAGATTTCATAATTGTAGGGAATTTTCCTTCCATGTGGCAACCCCTAAACTTTTTGCTATTGTTTTTAACCTTGTTGTTGACTTTGCCAGAGAAGTACAGCCTTCTGCCGCACTTCTCTGGGCTTTCGCTCCTTTCTTACGGGGAAACTGACATGCCCTTAAGACAGTCAGTACCGGGGAACGTGGTTTCCCCTAGTTTCTTTTATCGTGTCGCAGCTTTAGTGCAACACGACACAAGAGGGCACTGTAAGCTAAGTTACAGCTCTCTTGGGTCTCTAGCCTTCTACAGGCCCTAGATACTCTTTTAGGATGGTATTTGATCGGTGCAAGTCATTCAGGGACTCGAATGGTGGCAGCGATCGTTTTGTTTATTTTGAGCTCCTTTTGGCGTTCTGAGCACGTTTTTGCACTGAACCCAAAATGGTGGCCTGGCTCCCAAAATGGCCAGGCCGCGAGGCTCCTTTGTCTTGTCCACTGACCGTCTTGCTCCCTTCACCTTCCCCAGGTCAGACGACCCGGGGCCTTCCTTATTTGGGCATGTACTTTCCCGCGAAACGTGGTTGCTTTCGCGGGCTTCTACATGTCATTTGTGTGCCTCCAGGGTGTGGGCTGGGATGTCTGGTCCCAATACACATCCTGGGTGCCAGAGAGTCTGGGGTGGTGTGAATGCCTGGGACCACCGTGGTCCGTGATTGGTCCACGTATGGTATGTGTGTTGATGAGCGGATCTCCCATTGGCTCCCCTCCGTTTTGGCGCGAAGGGAACCGTGGATAAGAGGGAGCTGGAAACACCACTGCCAGGTCGATCTCCTGAGTTCTCACGAACGAAGGAATACAGGAGCCAAGTATCCTGCAACCAAGAGGCTGGACCGAGGAATCGCTGGTGACCCGCTGAAGGAATCCTCCTTTGCACTGCTGTCATCCTGTGAAGCCCTTTCCTCCTTGGATCGAACCAGAAGGCCTGTACTGGTGCTTCGACCTTTGGAATAGCAGGAACAGCTATTCCCGGCGACTTCATCATCTCCTGCCAAGTAAGCCTTCGGAAGTGTCTCTGGGCCATCCAGTTGACTGACCAGCTTACAAGGGAGTCCTGCTCTGTAACTGCCGCCAGGTTGTGTTGTATTTCGAGTCCTTGTCACTCTCCCACGCTTCGTACACTTGGCGTTCCCAAGTCTGAAGGGAGGAGTGTACATTTGGCTTGAATACACACGGCCGCTCCGTTGTCCTGCTGCGGCAACAAAACTGTGCTGGTTTCGTCGATTGGGACGTCTTTTTGCTCTACACGACTACAAGGCGTTCCCTGCTCTTCTGAACCTGCCAGCTGCTGAAACTAACGTGGAGAAGCCTGGGTCTGCTTGCTTCGGGGACCGGTGAGTAGTTTAGCTAGGATCTGGTCGCCCTCCTGCAGTATCCCATTGCTTTTCCCTGCTGCGTAAAAACAGCACCCTTTTGGCCGTACTCGCGCTCTGCTTCTGCCTGCTGTGGAGGCTGCGCTTGAGTTGCGGAACTTGTTCTTCTGCTGTGCACTAACCCGAACTGCCTGACTTCCTCCGAAGAGCTTCCCCTTTTGCCCGTTGGCACCGGCGTGGCAGGTACTTTGAGCACAAGGCTCCACTCTTCGCAGGGCTCGGACTTCCATCTAGTTAGGTGCCTCTAAAGGCGAACTGAGTCAAAAGCGTTATCGCACTGCCTGTTTTCCTTTCCTTTCAGGTGGACTACATATTTCGTGCTTTAAACGCTTGCGACTGTGTATTTGTATATATATGGTGTTGATTTGGTATGTGTTGGCTTAATACTGTGTTATTGTGATTTTCTCGCTACGGTCATTGTTTTAAAGGCCTTAAAATAAATGTGTATCTATTTTTGATATAACAACTGTTTGGAGTAGTTTGTAAGCGCTCTTGCTTTGTGTGCTCATTGCGGGCTTTCAGTCACCCTCACCCCTCTTGAGACCTAGTCTTGACCGCCGCGATCGCTACCTTGATTGGTCTGGCTTGTCCAGAGGTTACCCTGTTCCAAGTAATTAGGTTGGCCTTCTGAACTTCTGCGCCACCAGGACAGAGTTCAGAAATCCGTCTTAACACTTCCTATAACATAAGATGGGATATCCAACTCCTTCCCATTCCAATCCTGAGACCCTTCCGATAGCAGAGATGTGATATCTCAATGCTTATACCAAACCTTTCAGTCACCCTCACCCCTCTTGAGACCTAGTCTAGACCGCCGCGATTGCTACCTTGATTGGTCTGGCTCGTCCAGAGGTTACCCTGTTCCAAGTAATTAGGTTGGCCTTCTGAACTTCTGCGCCACCAGGACAGAGTTCAGAAATCCGTCTTAACAAATTGGTGGCAGCGGTGGGATACGACTGAAGGTATCCAGTGTTGCGCTCGAACTAAGGCATTTCAGGTTATTCCAAACAGTACACGTAGTGAATTGTTGTAATATAACTTTAAAAAGGCCATAGTCCTATCAAACAGTATGGAAGCAAATACGTTGTTAACTTTAAATGCTTCCAAATCAGAAACGCTGAAAAAGATGTGTGCGGAGAGAGGTGTTTCCTCTCAAGGCACAAAATTGGAAATGATCCAGAGAATCGTGGCGTGGCAAGAAGCGCAGCTTGACGCTATAACTTCCGAGGACAGTGCAGAAGGTGGTGGGGCTGCTCTCACTGGTAGAACTGACGGTTCTGCCGCTGCACTGATCCATCGCGACCACGAGGACAGGGAGGATGTAATGTCTAATGTTTCCTCTGCCAGTGCTGATGGGGAGGCTATGCTTGAATTCAAGAAGCAAGAGCTGCGGTTTAGGCAGCAGGAGCTTGAATTCAGCATAGCCAAACTAAAAATCGAACAGGGGGAAAAACAACAAGACAGGGATCACTAGTTGGAACTGGCCAAGCTTCAGGTTGCAAATGGATCCAAGGGTCCTGGACATGGTTCTGGGGCTTCCTCTCATCCACGGTTTCCGAAAGATCTGCTCAGTGTGTATGAAGAAAGGAATGACATTATGGACTGGCTGAATGCGTTTGAGTATGCATGCGAGGTCCAGGAAGTTGACAATGCTGATAAGATTGCGTGGTTGCTCAGTAGACTGCCCCATTCTGGCTGCAGTGCCATTATGGAAATGTCGAAGGCTGAGCGGGCTGATTTCGCAATGTTAAAGCAAACTCATTTTAAAGTTTGGGAAGACTCCGGCCCAATATTTAAAGCGTTTTCGAGAGTATAAGAAAAAGGAAGGTGGTACTTGGGTATCTTATGTCGCTGAATCTTTGAAAAACTTAACTGGCTGGGTCGAAGGTTATAAGGTTTCTACCTTCGAAGGCATGATCAATCTGGTCATGCTGGAACACATTTTTGCTTCTTCTTCCCCGGAGCTTAAGCAGCATTTGGCCGATTCGAAGGAGATAGATCCTAAGAAGCTGGCCATTGCAGCAGACTTATGGGCGTCACATCGAGTGTCCCATAAGGACAAAACTCATCCTGGGAAGCAGGAGGAAGGGAAAAAGTCCAAAGATATGGAGGGTGGGGAATCTGCTAAATCTTCTTCCCATAAGGGCCACAAAAAGAAAAACAAGGGTAAGACACAAGAGAAATCACAGGGTAGTGGAGGTCAGCCTCCAAAACAGAACTCTGGTTACAATAAGCCTCCCTACGTAAACAGAACCACTGGGGCTTGTTTTACTTGTGGAGCAACTGACCATGTGAAGGGGGATCCCCGTTGTAAGGTTAGACCTGTGGGGGTCCACTCCGCTAATCTGGCCTTCTCCTCCTACGAGGAAGAAGAGATTACAGGAGCATCCTACTCCTCGGACTCATTTCCCAGCGGAATAGAGGCCGAGGTAGCTTTAGTGTCCCTGGGTTCCTGGGAGCCTAAAGTCGCAGAGGCGTATGCTAGGATTCCGGATAATACCAAGCACTACTTTAAAGACAGTGTGCTGATCAATGGAGTGGATACTCCAGCTCTTAGGGATAGTGGGTGCAGTCGAACTGTAGTGGATTCTACCTTGGTAGACTCAGAGGAAGTTGCCAGAGCTACTCTGATGCCCACTAAGTTGGCTGACGGCCCCCTCCGTATGTTTCCCGTGATCCCTGTAAATCTTACTTTAAATGGTACAGCAGTCAGGATTCCAGTGAGCATTCAGAGAAACGTCCCGGGAAAGGTCTTGTTGGGCAATGATCTCAGAGCTTTAGGGCTCTTAGGAGACACTGCCGAAAGACCCTACACACGGTCTCAAGCACGGGCAGCATTGGCCAAGTCCAATACGCCGCCCCAGCCGAAGGGGAAACCCAAGGCGAAAGGAGTCTACAAGTCAAGAAGAGGGAAAGAGAATATTCCCCCTAGCTCGCCTACCACTGCGGTGGAGGAAGTTGGTCAATCGCCCGGGCCTGACGAGGAGGTGGCGATGCCTGAAGTATTCGACCCCAACGATCATCCTGAACTAAAAGACTTGTTAGTTGAAGGAGGTCCTGATAGGGACGAATTCAGTAAAGGCCAACGTGAGTGCCCATCTCTGGAAGGCCTAAGGAGACAGGCCTGCTCCCAGCTTGAGGGTGAACCTCCTGGGAAGCATAGGATTTATTGGGAAGGTGGACTCCTGTATAGTGAGCCCACAGAGTCTACAGAAGGAGACCATAGGAGGTTGGTGGTTCCCCTTGCTGTTAGACCCTTCCTCCTGCAGTTGGCGCATGAAGTTCCCCTTGCTGGTCACCTTGGTATGAAGAGGACCAAGCAAAGGTTATCCATGCACTTCTACTGGCCCAAGATGGGGGTGCAAGTAGAAAGTCACTGCAGGAGTTGCGCCTCCTGCCAGTTGTCTGGTAAGGTTGGCGCGACAATCCAAGCTCCGTTGGTACCGCTCCCAGTTGTGGGGGTACCATTTGAAAGGGTAGGGATCGACATCGTTGGTCCCCTTGACCCGCAAACATCCTCGGGCAATAGGTTTATCCTGGTGCTGGTCGACCATGCAACCAGGTATCCTGAGGCCATCCCATTGAAAACTGTAACTGCCAAGTCAGTTGCAAAAGCTTTACTCGGCATATTTACTAGGGTTGGCTTCCCTAAAGAAGTTGTGTCAGATCGTGGCAGCAACTTTATGTCGAAGTATATGCAGGCTATGTGGAAAGAATGTGGGGTCACCTACAAGTTCTCTTCTGCATATCACCCCCAGACCAATGGTCTGGTGGAACGTTTCAACAGAACGTTAAAGAGCATGATTGGGGCTCTGGAGGAGCCCCAGAGAAGAAAATGGGATCTTCTTTTACCATGCCTACTGTTTGCCTACCGAGAGGTACCACAGGAGGGTGTTGGCTTCAGCCCCTTCGAACTTCTGTTCGGTCATCCCGTACGGGGACCCTTAGCCATCGTCAAAGAGGGATGGGAGATGCCCACTCCCCCTGTTACTACCAATGTAGTTGACTATGTGCTAGGGCTCAGAAAACGGATGGTACTTCTGATGGGCTTGGCTAGTGATAAATTGAAGGCAGGGCAAGCGCTGGTGAAACATTGGTACGACCAGAAAGCTTCCCTCATCAACTTTACACCTGGTCAGCAAGTCCTGATCATGAATCCAATAAGGCCTCGCGCTTTACAGGACAAATGGTCAGGCCCTTACACAGTGGTGGAGCCCCTGGGTGAGGTGAACTATTTAGTGGACCTTGGAAGGCCTGGACAGGCTCCAAAAGTGTTCCACGTGAATAGGCTGAAGGCTTTCGTCCCAAGAGTCGAAATCGCAGCACTGCTACTGGCTTCAGACGTTGAGGAAGAGGAGTCAGAACCTCTCCCCGACCTGTTCCAAAGCGGTCCTTCAGATAGCTCTGTTGAGGGTGTCCGAGTGGCCCCTCACCTGACTTCTGATCAGCAGGCTGAGGTGAAAAGTTTGCTTAGGCAGTTTTCCCCCCTGTTTTCACAGTCCCCTGGTTTGACACCTTGGTGCAAACATAACATTGACACAGGAGACAGTGTACCTACCAAAAGTAGGGGATACAGGATGTCAGATAAAGTACGGTCTTATATTAAGACCGAGGTCAACAAGATGTTAGACCTTGGGGTGATTGAACCCTCTAGTAGTCCTTGGTCCAGTCCTGTGGTTCTGGTTCCAAAGGCAGGCACTTCTGAATTGAGGTTCTGCGTGGATTACAGGGCTCTGAATGCTGTCACCAAGACAGATGCCCACCCCTTGCCTCGAACAGATGAGCTGGTGGATACTTTGGGTGCCTCCAAGTACCTCAGCACGTTTGACCTCACTGCTGGCTATTGGCAAATAGCTTTAGCAGAACATGCCAAGGAGAAGACAGCATTTTCTACTCCAGACGGCCTTTACCAATTCCGGGTAATGCCGTTCGGGTTGAAGAATGCACCTGCCACTTTCCAGAGGCTTGTGAATCATGTGTTGAATGGGTTGGACGAATTCTGTCTTGCATATCTGGACGATATAGCAGTTTTCAGTGCCACCTGGGAAGACCATGTGAAACACCTCAGGATTGTGCTCCAGGCTCTTCAGAAAGCCCACTTGACCATAAAGGCTAGTAAATGCCAGATTGGACAAGGCTCAGTGGTTTACCTTGGACATGAAGTAGGTGGAGGGAGGATACAGCCTCTACCCAGTAAAGTACAAGCAGTACAAGACTGGCCTACCCCCACTACGCAAACCCAAGTGAGAGCCTTCTTAGGACTCACGGGGTATTACCGCAATTTTGTGGCAGACTATGGCACCATAGCTGCTCCTCTGACTGCCCTCACAACTCCGAAGAAACCCAAGAAGGTAACTTGGACCGACGAGTGTGAGAAGGCCTTCAATGGCTTAAAAGACTCCTTGTGCCAGGCCCCTGTGCTCAGGGCCCCTGATTATCAAAGACCTTTTATCGTGCAGACGGATGCCTCTGACACTGGGATAGGAGCTGTACTATCACAAGTAGATGAGAAGGGTAAGGAACACCCTATCGGTTTTATTAGTCGCCAGCTTAAGGACAGAGAGCTCAGATGGTCCACGGTAGAGAAAGAATGTTTCTCTGTTGTGTGGGCCCTAAGGAAGCTGAGGCCCTACCTCTATGGGACCCACTTCACTGTGCAGACTGACCATAAGCCGTTAAAGTGGCTAATGAACATGAAGGGGGAGAATCCAAAGTTGCTTAGGTGGTCCATAAGTCTACAAGGCTTCGACTTCACTATTGAGCATAGGCCAGGTGTCCAACATAGCAATGCTGATGGGTTGTCCAGAATGTTTAACCGACCTGAACAAGAGACTCATCCAGGGGTGGATTAGTTCCCCCTGTCCATAGTCTGGGAGGGGCGAGTGTTAGGAAAGATTTCATAATTGTAGGGAATTTTCCTTCCATGTGGCAACCCCTAAACTTTTTGCTATTGTTTTTAACCTTGTTGTTGACTTTGCCAGAGAAGTACAGCCTTCTGCCGCACTTCTCTGGGCTTTCGCTCCTTTCTTACGGGGAAACTGACATGCCCTTAAGACAGTCAGTACCGGGGAACGTGGTTTCCCGTAGTTTCTTTTATCGTGTCGCAGCTTTAGTGCAACACGACACAAGAGGGCACTGTAAGCTAAGTTACAGCTCTCTTGGGTCTCTAGCCTTCTACAGGCCCTAGATACTCTTTTAGGATGGTATTTGATCGGTGCAAGTCATTCAGGGACTCGAATGGTGGCAGCGATCGTTTTGTTTATTTTGAGCTCCTTTTGGCGTTCTGAGCACGTTTTTGCACTGAACCCAAAATGGTGGCCTGGCTCCCAAAATGGCCAGGCCGCGAGGCTCCTTTGTCTTGTCCACTGACCGTCTTGCTCCCTTCACCTTCCCCAGGTCAGACGACCCGGGGCCTTCCTTATTTGGGCATGTACTTTCCCGCGAAACGTGGTTGCTTTCGCGGGCTTCTACATGTCATTTGTGTGCCTCCAGGGTGTGGGCTGGGATGTCTGGTCCCAATACACATCCTGGGTGCCAGAGAGTCTGGGGTGGTGTGAATGCCTGGGACCACCGTGGTCCGTGATTGGTCCACGTATGGTATGTGTGTTGATGAGCGGATCTCCCATTGGCTCCCCTACGTTTTGGCGCGAAGGGAACCGTGGATAAGAGGGAGCTGGAAACACCACTGCCAGGTCGATCTCCTGAGTTCTCACGAACGAAGGAATACAGGAGCCAAGTATCCTGCAACCAAGAGGCTGGACCGAGGAATCGCTGGTGACCCGCTGAAGGAATCCTCCTTTGCACTGCTGTCGTCCTGTGAAGCCCTTTCCTCCTTGGATCTGTAAGGATATTTGGCGTGTTACAGTACAGAGTACAGCAATACTGCACAAGTAGCAAAATTTTTTTTTGCAGCACCACCACCACAAGGGTGCGGTGCATTGCTATATGGGTTGCCAGATTAACAAGGAAAGACAGGCTATTCAGTCAAAAACGATTTTAACATATAAGATGCAAATCTATTTTTACAGTTAAAAGCACACGTGTTCATTTAAAAATGCACACTATTTTTCACCTGAAATGCCTATGGTGCGAGAGACACATTTGAAAATTAACAGCTAACCTATTAACCATTAACCTGACTAATAAAACCTTATTTAATATAACCCACTAATAAAATGTGTTCTCCACTGCAGAATTAGGCATACTCTGAAAACCATTTAAATGTGTGTGCAGATTTTTTTCTCTTCTCTTCTCTGCCTGATTCTCCGTGTTTTTGTGCACAGTAACTGCAGGAGAAGGAAGTCAGATTTGCAACAATTGCAAATGTATAAGCGAAGCTATTGTTGAAGAGTAGGAGGATGAGAGATGATGGATTTCATTGGGACACGTCATACAGAGGGCTGAGAGGAAAGTTTTAGTGGGCAGTATCAGGGAAAAAAGACAGGCAGACATCTTTCTGCACTACTGGGGAGAAGACCTGGCTGTGGGGTCCTGACTGAATGCAGATTCCTGTGTCCTGCTGCAGTCGAGATTGGGGAGAGCTGAAAGAAAAACCTTTCCACTGGCTGAGGCATTCCTATCTGAAAAAGCTGAGAATTCCAGGCAATGACCCCGGCTTGAGAAGGCAAGCGTTCCTTTTTGCTGGAGTTAATCCAAGAGAGCCACATTCACAAAGAGGACAACTAAAAAGATAAGGTAATGAGAAGTGTGGGAGCTGAGTGTGTACGGTAATATGCAGTCAGTGTAGGATTCCTGTGCGTGTCTTAATCAAATACCAATGTTGCAATTTGAGTTCTGTTCTCCGCCACGCTCCTTGCAGTGTGTCATAGACAATGCTTTGACTGTACCATTTTATTTATTTCTGTAAAGAATGAGATCGTGTCTAAATGCAGCTTTTATAATACAGAAAATATTTGAAAACAGACGGGTGTTTTATTTTCTATTTACCATTACAATGCCGATGATGTGGGGAGATTTTTAAACAGTGCAATGGTCATTTTAAGACAGATGTGTGCATGTCAGAATCAGTATGAATAATTGTGAGTGACTGTAGCATAGCTTGTTGGAGGTACATGAGCCAACGGGAAGAGAGACTCTCTGAACATAGCTCCCTACCGTATATAAGGTAGTGGAAATTACCACAAGACTACCACATATAGCTCTCTGTCGTAAATAAGTCAGTGAGTTCGCCCATGGTGGCACACCAACACTATCACTGGAAATGTGGTATTCCTAGAATGCAGGTCTGAGGTCTCTCTAGTGATCACACGAAAAATCTAAGCAAAGATAAGGGATTCTGGACATTGGGGCCACAAATAAAACAAGGGAATTATGCTCACCAAAATACCACCAACCACGTGTACCAAATATGCAGGTCTGGGTGCTGAAATAATGCATGTCCATTGTATTATTGTTGCACATGGCCAAATCTGAATACAAAGAGTGATTATTGCTAAGTTATTTTTCGGCGGTAATAAAATACCGTCAGGCCCCAAATCTCCACAAAATACCCTACAGATCGAACCAGAAGGCCTGTACTGGTGCTTCGACCTTTGGAATAGCAGGAACAGCTATTCCCGGCGACTTCATCATCTCCTGCCAAGTAAGCCTTCGGAAGTGTCTCTGGGCCATCCAGTTGACTGACCAGCTTACAAGGGAGTCCTGCTCTGTAACTGCCGCCAGGTTGTGTTGTATTTCGAGTCCTTGTCACTCTCCCACGCTTCGTACACTTGGCGTTCCCAAGTCTGAAGGGAGGAGTGTACATTTGGCTTGAATACACACGGCTGCTCCGTTGTCCTGCTGCGGCAACAAAACTGTGCTGGTTTCGTCGATTGGGACGTCTTTTTGCTCTACACGACTACAAGGCGTTCCCTGCTCTTCTGAACCTGCCAGCTGCTGAAACTAACGTGGAGAAGCCTGGGTCTGCTTGCTTCGGGGACCGGTGAGTAGTTTAGCTAGGATCTGGTCGCCCTCCTGCAGTATCCCATTGCTTTTCCCTGCTGCGTAAAAACAGCACCCTTTTGGCCGTACTCGCGCTCTGCTTCTGCCTGCTGTGGAGGCTGCGCTTGCGTTGCGGAACTTGTTCTCCTTCTGCTGTGCACTAACCCGAACTGCCTGACTTCCTCCGAAGAGCTTCCCCTTTTGCCCGTTGGCACCGGCGTGGCAGGTACTTTGAGTACAAGGCTCCACTCTTCGCAGGGCTCGGACTTCCATCTAGTTAGGTGCCTCTAAAGGCGTACTGAGTCAAAAGCGTTATCGCACTGCCTGTTTTCCTTTCCTTTCAGGTGGACTACATATTTCGTGCTTTAAACGCTTGCGACTGTGTATTTGTATATATATGGTGTTGATTTGGTATGTGTTGGCTTAATACTGTGTTATTGTGATTTTCTCGCTACGGTCATTGTTTTAAAGGCCTTAAAATAAATGTGTATCTATTTTTGATATAACAACTGTTTGGAGTAGTTTGTAAGCGCTCTTGCTTTGTGTGCTCATTGCGGGCTTTCAGTCACCCTCACCCCTCTTGAGACCTAGTCTTGACCGCCGCGATCGCTACCTTGATTGGTCTGGCTTGTCCAGAGGTTACCCTGTTCCAAGTAATTAGGTTGGCCTTCTGAACTTCTGCGCCACCAGGACAGAGTTCAGAAATCCGTCTTAACAGTTGGATATCACATCTCATGATAAAGGAAGGGTCTAAGGTTTGGAAGGGGAAGGATTTGGATATCACAACTCATGTTATAGGACGGGTGTCAGGTTTGGTATTAGAAGCATTGAGATATCACATCTCATGCTGTAGGAAGGGTCTAAGGATTGGAATGGGAAGGACTTGGATATCACATCTCATGCTATAGGTAGGCTCTCAGGTTTGGAAAGGGAAGGAGTTGGATATCACATTTCATGTTAGAGGAAGGGTCTCCGGATTGGAATGAGAAGGACTTGGATATCAAATCTCATGCTATAGGAAGGCTCTCAGGTTTGGAAAGGGAAGGAGTTGGATATCACATTTCATGTTAGAGGTAGGATCTCAGGTTTGGTATTAGAGGCATTGAGATATCACATCTCATGCTATCAGAAGGGTCTCAGGATTGGAATGGGAACGAGTTTGATGTCACATCTCATGCTAAAGGGAAGGTCTCAGGTTTCGAAGGGGAAGGATTTGGATATCACATCTCATGTTATAGGAAGGATTTCAGGTTTGGTATTAGAAGCGTTGAGCTATCACATCTCATGCTATCGGAATGATCTCAGGTTTGGTATTAGAGGCATTGAGATATCACATCTCATGCTATCGGAAGGGTCTTAGGTTTGGAACGGGAAGGATTTGGATATCACATCTCATGTTATAGGAAGGATTTCAGGTTTGGTATTAGAAGCGTTGAGCTATCACATCTCATGCTATCGGAATGATCTCAGGTTTGGTATTAGAGGCATTGAGATATCACATCTCATGCTATCGGAAGGGTCTCAGGTTTGGAACGGGAAGGATTTGGATATCACATCTCATGTTATAGGAAGGATATCAGGTTTGGTATTAGAAGCATTGCGATATCACATATCATGCTATCGGAAGGATCTCAGGTTTGGCATTAGAGACATTGAGATATCACATCTCTGCTATCGGAAGGGTCTCAGGTTTGGAATGGGAAGGAGTTGGATATCCCATTTCATGTTATAGGAAGGGTCTCAGGTTTGGTATAAGAATTGAGATATCACATCTCTGCTATCGAAAGTGTCTCAGGATTGCGATGGGAAGGAGTTGGATATCACATCTCATGCTATAGGACGGGTCTCAGTTTTGGTATTAGAGCATTGAGATATCACATCACATGCTGTAGGAAGGGTCTCCGGTTTGGAATGGGAAGGAATTGGATATCACATCTCATGTCATAATATGGGTCTCAGGTTTGGTAGAAGCATTGGGATATCACATCTCATGCTATCGGAAGGGTATCAGGATTGGATTTGGAAGTAGTTGGATATCCCATCTCATGCTATAGGAAGGGTCTCAGGTTGGAATGGGAAGGAGTTGGATATCACATCTCATGTTATAGGAAGGGTCTCAGGATTGGAATGGGAAGGACTTCGATATCACATCTCATGTTATAGGAAGGCTCTCAGGTTTGGAAGGGGAAGGAGTTGGATATCACATTTCATGTTAGAGGTAGGATCTCAGGTTTGGTATTAGAGGCATTGAGATATCACATCTCATGCTATCAGAAGGGTCTAAGGATTGGAATGGGAAGGAGTTGGATATCACATCTCATGATAATGAAAGGGTCTAAGGTTTGGAAGGGGGAGGATTTGGATATCTCATCTCATGTTATAGGAAGGTTCTCAGGATTGGAATTGGAAGGAGTTTGATATCACATCTCATGCAATAGTATGGGTCTCAGGTTTGGTAGAAGCATTGAGATATCAAGTCTCATGGTATAGGAAGGGTCTCAGAATTGGAATGGGAAGGAGTTGGATATCACATCTCAAGCTATAGGAAGGGTCTCAAGATTGGAATGGGAAGGAGTTTGATATCACATCTGATGTCATAGTATGGGTCTCAGGTTTGGTAGAAGCATTGGGATATCACATCTCATGCAATCGGAAGGGTATCAGGATTGGATTTGGAAGGAGTTGGATATCCAATCTCATGCTATAGGAAGGGTCTTAGGTTGGAATCAGAAGGAGTTGGATATCACATCTCATGTTATAGGAAGGGTCTCCGGATTGGAATGAGAAGGACTTGGATATCACATCTCATGCTATAGGAAGGCTCTCAGGTTTGGAAATGGAAGGTGTTGGATATCACATTTCATGTTAGAGGTAGGATCTCAGGTTTGCTATTAGAGGCATTGAGATATCACATCTCATGCTATCAGAAGGGTCTCAGGATTGGAATAGGAACGAGTTGGATATCACATCTCATGCTAAAGGGAAGGTCTCAGGTTTGGAAGGGGAAGGATTTGGATATCACATCTCATGTTATAGGAAGGATTTCAGGTTTGGTATTAGAAGCATTGAGATATCACATCTCATGCGATCGGAAGGATCTCAGGTTTGGTATTAGAGGCATTGAGATATCACATCTCATGCTATCGGAAGGATCTCAGGTTTGGTATTAGAGACATTGAGATATCACATCTCTGCTATCGGAAGGGTCTCAGGTTTGGAATGGGAAGGAGTTGGATATCCCATTTCATGTTATAAGAAGGGTCTCAGGTTTGGTATAAGAATTGAGATATCACATCTCTGCTATCGAAAGTGTCTCAGGATTGGGATGGGAAGGAGTGGGATATCACATCTCATGCTATAGGACGGGTCTCAGGTTTGGTATTAGAAGCATTGAGATATCACATCACATGCTGTAGGAAGGGTCTCCGGTTTGGCATGGGAAGGAATTGGATATCACATCTCATGTCATAGGAAGGATCACAGGTTTGCTATTAGAAGCATTGAGATATCACATTTCATGCTATAGGAATGGTCTCAGGATTGGAATGGGAAGGAGATGTATATCACATTCTTGCTATAGGAAGGGTCTCATGTTTGGAATGGGAAGGAGTTGGATACCACATCTCATGTCAGAGGAAGGGTCTCAGGGTTAGTATAAGCATTGAGATATCACATCTCTGCTATCGGAAGTGTCTCAGGATTGAAATGGAAGGAGTTGGATATCCCATCTCATGTTATAGGACGGGTCTCAGGTTTGGTATTAGAATCATTGAGATATCACATCTCATGCTGTAGGAAGGGTCTAAGGATTGGAATGGGAAGGAATTGGATATCACATCTCATGCTATAGGACGGGTCTCAGGTTTGGTATTAGAAGCATTGAGATATCACATCACATGCTGTAGGAAGGGTCTCCGGTTTGGCATGGGAAGGAATTGGATATCACATCTCATGCTATAGGTAGGCTCTCAGGTTTGGAAAGGGAAGGAGTTGGATATCACATTTCATGTTAGAGGAAGGGTCTCCGGATTGGAATGAGAAGGACTTGGATATCAAATCTCATGCTATGGGTAGGCTCTCAGGTTTGGAAAGGGAAGGAGTTGGATATCACATCTCATGTTAGAAAATGGATCTCATGTTTGGTATTAGAGGCATTGAGATATCACATCTCATGCTATAGGAAGGGTCTCAGGATTGGAATGGGAAGGATTTGGATATCACATCTCATGCTATAGTAAGGGTCTCAGGTTTGGTATAAGCATTGAGATATCACATCTCATGCTATAGGAAGGGTCTCAGGATTGGAATGGGAAGGAGTTGGATATCACATCTCATGTTATAGGACGGGTCTCGGGTTTGTTATTAGAATCATTGAGATATCACATGTCATGCTGTAGGAAGGGTCTCAGGATTGGAATGGGAAGGAGTTGGATATCACATCTCATGCCAAAGGGAGGGTCTCAGGTTTGGAAGGGGAAGGATTTTGATATCACATCTCGTGTTATAGGAAGGATCTCAGATTTGGTATTAGAAGCATTGAGACATCACATCTCATGCTATAGGAAGGGTCTCATTTTGGAATGGGAAGGAATGGCATATCACATCTCATGCTATAGGAAGGGTCTCAGGTGTGGTATAAGCATTGAGATATCACATCTCATGCTATAGGAAGGGTCTCAGGATTGGAATGGGAAGGAGTTGTATATGACATCTCATGCCATAGGAAGGGTCTCAGGTTTGGTATAAGCATTGAGATATCACATCTCTGCTATCGGAAGGGTTTTAGGATTGGAATGGGAAGGAGTTGGATATCCCATATCATGTTATAGGAAGGGTCTCAGTTTTGGTATTAGAAGCATTGAGATATCACATCATGCTATAGGAAGGGTCTCAGGATTGATATTAGAAGCATTGAGATAACAAATCTCATGATATGGGAAGGGTCTCAGGATTGGAATGGGAAGGAGTTGGATATCACATCTCATGATAAAGGAAGGGTCTAAGGTTTGGAAGGGGAAGGATTTGGATATCACAACTCATGTTATAGGACGGGTGTCAGGTTTGGTATTAGAAGCATTGAGATATCACATCTCATGCTGTAGGAAGGGTCTAAGGATTGGAATGGGAAGGACTTGGATATCACATCTTATGCTATAGGTAGGCTCTCAGGTTTGGAAAGGGAAGGAGTTGGATATCACATTTCATGTTAGAGGATGGATCTCATTTTTGGTATTAGAGGCATTGAGATATCACATCTCATGCTATAGGAAGGGTCTCAGGATTGGAATGGGAAGGATTTGGATATCACATCTCATGCTATAGGAAGGGTCTCAGGTTTGGTATAAGCATTGAGATATCACATCTCATGCTGTAGGAAGGGTCTAAGGATTGGAATGGGAAGGACTTGGATATCACATCTCATGCTATAGGTAGGCTCTCAGGATTGGAATGGGAAGGAATTGGATATCACATCTCATGTTATAGGACGGGTCTCGGGTTTGTTATTAGAATCATTGAGATATCACATCTCATGCTGTAGGAAGGGTCTCAGGATTGGAATGGGAAGGAGTTGGATATCACATCTCATGCCAAAGGGAGGGTCTCAGGTTTGGAAGGGGAAGGATTTTGATATCACATCTCGTGTTATAGGAAGGATCTCAGATTTGGTATTAGAAGCATTCAGACATCACATCTCATGCTATAGGAAGGGTCTCAGGTTTGGTATAAGCATTGAGATATCACATCTCATGCTATAGGAAGGGTCTCAGGATTGGAATGGGAAGGAGTTGGATATCACATCTCAAGCTATAGGAAGGGTCTCAAGATTGGAATGGGAAGCAGTTTGATATCACATCTGATGTCATAGTATTGGTGTCAGGTTTTGTAGAAGCATTGGGATATCACATCTCATGCTATCGGAAAGGTATCAGGATTGGATTTGGAAGGAGTTGGATATCCAATCTCATGCTATAGGAAGGGTCTCAGGTTGGAATCAGAAGGAGTTGGATATCACATCTCATGTTATAGGAAGGGTCTCCGGATTGGAATGAGAAGGACTTGGATATCAAATCTCATGCTATAGGAAGGCTTTCAGGTTTGGAAAGGGAAGGAGTTGGATATCACATTTCATGTTAGAGGTAGGATCTCAGGTTTGGTATTAGAGGCATTGAGATATCACATCTCATGCTATCAGAAGGGTCTCAGGATTGGAATGGGAACGAGTTTGATGTCACATCTCATGCTAAATGGAAGGTCTCAGGTTTCGAAGGGGAAGGATTTGGATATCACATCTCATGTTATAGGAAGGATTTCAGGTTTGGTATTAGAAGCATTGAGCTATCACATCTCATGCTATCGGAATGATCTCAGGTTTGGTATTAGAGGCATTGAGATATCACATCTCATGCTATCGGAAGGGTCTCAGGTTTGGAACGGGAAGGATTTGGATATCACATCTCATGTTATAGGAAGGATCTCAGGTTTGGTATTAGAAGCATTGCGATATCACATATCATGCTATCGGAAGGATCTCAGGTTTGGCATTAGAGACATTGAGATATCACATCTCTGCTATCGGAAGGGTCTCAGGTTTGGAATGGGAAGGAGTTGGATATCCCATTTCATGTTATAGGAAGGGTCTCAGGTTTGGTATAAGAATTGAGATATCACATCTCTGCTATCGAAAGTGTCTCAGGATTGGGATGGGAAGGAGTTGGATATCACATCTCATGCTATAGGACGGGTCTCAGTTTTGGTATTAGAGCATTGAGATATCACATCACATGCTGTAGGAAGGGTCTCCGGTTTGGAATGGGAAGGAATTGGATATCACATCTCATGTCATAGTATGGGTCTCAGGTTTGGTAGAAGCATTGGGATATCACATCTCATGCAATCGGAAGGGTATCAGGATTGGATTTGGAAGGAGTTGGATATCCAATCTCATGTTATAGGAAGGGTCTCAGGTTGGAATCAGAAGGAGTTGGATATCACATCTCATGTTATAGGAAGGGTCTCCGGATTGGAATGAGAAGGACTTGGATATCACATCTCATGCTATAGGAAGGCTCTCAGGTTTGGAAAGGGAAGGAGTTGGATATCACATTTCATGTTAGAGGTGGGATCTCAGGTTTGGTGTTAGAGGCATTGAGATATCACATCTCATGCTATCAGAAGGGTCTCAGGATTGGAATGGGAACGAGTTGGATATCACATCTCATGCTAAAGGGAAGGTCTCAGGTTTGGAAGGGGAAGGATTTGGATATCACATCTCATGTTATAGGAAGGATTTCAGGTTTGGTATTAGAAGCATTGAGATATCACATCTCATGCTATCGGAAGGATCTCAGGTTTGGTATTAGAGGCATTGAGATATCACATCTCATGCTATCAGAAGGGTCTCAGGATTGGAATGGGAAGGAGTTGGATATCACATCTCATGCTAAAGGGAGGGTCTCAGGTTTGGAAGGGGAAGGATTTGGATATCACATCTCATGTTATAGGAAGGATCTCAGGTTTGGTATTAGAAGCATTGAGATATCACATCTCATGCTATAGTAAGGGTCTCAGGATTGGAATGGGAAGGAGTTGGATATCACATCTCATGCTAAAGGAAGGGTGTCAGGTTTGGTAGAAGCATTGAGATATCCCATCTCATGCTATAGGAGGGGTCTCAGGATTGGAATGGGAAAGAGTTGGATATCACATCTCATGCCATAGGAAGGGTCTCAGGTTTGGTATAAGCATTGAGATATCACATCTCTGCTCTCCGAAGGGTCTCAGGATTGGAATGGGAAGGACTTAGATATCACATCTCATGCTATAGGGAGGGTCTCAGTTTTGTTATTAGAAGCATTGAGATATCACATCTCATGCTATCGGAAGGGTCTCAGGATTGGAATGAGAAGGAGCTGGATATCACATCTCATGCTAAAGGAAGGGTCTCAGGTTTGGAAGGGGAAGGATTTGGATATCACATCTCATGTTATAGGATGGGTCTCAGGTTTGGTATTAGAAGCATTCAGATATCACATCTCATGGTGTAGGAAGGGTTTCAGGATTGGAATGGGAAGGAGTTGGATATCACATCTCATGATAAAGAAAGGGTCTAAGGTTTGGAAGGGGAAGGATTTGGATATCTCATCTCATGTTATAGGAAGGTTCTCAGGATTGGAATTGGAAGGAGTTTGATATCACATCTCATGCAATAGTATGGGTCTCAGGTTTGGTAGAAGCATTGAGATATCAAGTCTCATGGTATAGGAAGGGTCTCAGAATTGGAATGGGAAGGAGTTGGATATCACATCTCAAGCTATAGGAAGGGTCTCAAGATTGGAATGGGAAGGAGTTTGATATCACATCTGATGTCATAGTATGGGTCTCAGGTTTGGTAGAAGCATTGGGATATCACATCTCATGCAATCGGAAGGGTATCAGGATTGGATTTGGAAGGAGTTGGATATCCAATCTCATGCTATAGGAAGGGTCTCAGGTTGGAATCAGAAGGAGTTGGATATCACATATCATGTTATAGGAAGGGTCTCCGGATTGGAATGAGAAGGACTTGGATATCACATCTCATGCTATAGGAAGGCTCTCAGGTTTGGAAAGGGAAGGAGTTGGATATCACATTTCATGTTAGAGGTAGGATCTCAGGTTTGGTATTAGAGGCATTGAGATATCACATCTCATGCTATCAGAAGGGTCTCAGGATTGGAATGGGAACGAGTTGGATATCACATCTCATGCTAAAGGGAAGGTCTCAGGTTTGGAAGGGGAAGGATTTGGATATCACATCTCATGTTATAGGAAGGATTTCAGGTTTGGTATTAGAAGCATTGAGATATCACATCTCATGCTATCGGAAGGATCTCAGGTTTGGTATTAGAGGCATTGAGATATCACATCTCATGCTATCGGAAGGATCTCAGTTTTGGAACGGGAAGGATTTGGATATCACATCTCATGTTATAGGAAGGATCTCAGGTTTGGTATTAGAAGCATTGAGATATCACATCTCATGCTAACGGAAGGATCTCAGGTTTGGTATTAGAGACATTGAGATATCACATCTCTGCTATCGGAAGGGTCTCAGGTTTGGAATGGGAAGGAGTTGGATATCCCATTTCATGTTATAGGAAGGGTCCCAGGTTTGGTATAAGAATTGAGATATCACATCTCTGCTATCAAAAGTGTCTCAGGATTGGGATGGGAAGGAGTTGGATATCACATCTCATGTCATAGGAAGGATCACAGGTTTGCTATTAGAAGCATTGAGATATCACATCTCATGCTATAGGAATGGTCTCAGGATTGGAATGGGAAGGAGATGGATATCACATTCTTGCTATAGGAAGGGTCTCATGTTTGGAATGGGAAGGAGTTGGATACCACATCTCATGTTAGAGGAAGGGTCTCAGGGTTGGTATACGCATTGAGATATCACATCTCTGCTATCGGAAGTGTCTCAGGATTGAAATGGAAGGAGTTGGATATCCCATCTCATGTTATAGGACGGGTCTCAGGTTTGGTATTAGAATCATTGAGATATCACATCTCATGCTGTAGGAAGAGTCTAAGGATTGGAATGGGAAGGACTTGGATATCACATCCCATGCTATAGGGAGGGTCTCAAGTTTGATATTAGAAGCATTGAGATAACAAATCTCATGATATGGGAAGGGTCTCAGGATTGGAATGGGAAGGAGTTGGATATCACATCTCATGATAAAGGAATGGTCTAAGGTTTGGAAGGGGATAGATTTGAATATCACAACTCATGTTATAGGACGGGTGTCAGGTTTGGTATTGGAAGCATTGAGATAGCAAGTCTCCTGGTATAGGAAGGGTCTCAGAATTGGAATGGGAAGGAGTTGGATATCACATCTCAAGCTATAGGAAGGGTCTCGGGATTGGAATGGGAAGGAGTTTGATATCACACCTCCTGCCATAGTATGGGTCTCAGGTTTGGTAGAAGCATTGGGATATCACATCTCATGCTATCGGAAGGGTATCAGGATTGGATTTGGAAGTAGTTGGATATCCCATCTCATGCTATAGATAGGGTCTCAGGTTGGAATGGGAAGGAGTTGGATATCACATCTCATGCTATAGGCAGGGTCTCAGGATTTGAATGGGAAGGACTTCAATATCACATCTCATGTTATAGGAAGGCTCTCAGGTTTGGAAGGGGAAGGAGTTGGATATCACATTTCATGTTAGAGGTAGGATCTCAGGTTTGGTATTAGAGGCATTGAGATATCACATCTCATGCTATCAGAAGGGTCTCAGGATTGGAATGGGAAGGAGTTGGATATCACATCTCATGCCAAAGGGAGGGTCTCAGGTTTGGAAGGGGAAGGAGTTGGATACCACATCTCATGTTATAGGAAGGGTCTCAGGGTTGGTATCAGCATTGAGATATCACATCTCTGCTATCGGAAGTGTCTCAGGATTGAAATGGAAGGAGTTGGATATCCCATCTCATGTTATAGGACAGGTCTCAGGTTTGGTATTAGAATCATTGAGATATCACATCTCATGCTGTAGGAAGGGTCTAAGGATTGGAATGGGAAGGACTTGGATATCACATCTCATGCTATAGGTAGGCTCTCAGGTTTGGAAAGGGAAGGAGTTGGATATCCCATTTCATGTTAGAGGATGGATCTCATTTTTGGTATTAGAGGCATTGAGATATCTCATCTCATGCTATAGGAAGGGTCTCAGGATTGGAATGGAAAGGATTTGGATATCACATCTCATGCTATAGGAAGGGTCTCAGGTTTGGTATAAGCATTGAGATATCACATCTCATGCTATAGGAAGGGTCTCAGGATTGGAATGGGAAGGAGTTGGATATCACATCTCATGTTATAGGACGTGTCTCGGGTTTGTTATTAGAATCATTGAGATATCACATCTCATGCTGTAGGAAGGGTCTCAGGATTGGAATGGGAAGGAGTTGGATATCACATCTCATGCCAAAGGGAGGGTCTCAGGTTTGGAAGGGGAAGGATTTTGATATCACATCTCGTGTTATAGGAAGGATCTCAGATTTGGTATTAGAAGCATTCAGACATCACATCTCATGCTATAGGAAGGGTCTCATTTTGGAATGGGAAGGAATGGGATATCACATCTCATGCTATAGGAAGGGTCTCAGGTTTGGTATAAGCATTGAGATATCACATCTCATGCTATAGGAAGGGTCTCAGGATTGGAATGGGAAGGAGTTGTATATGACATCTCATGCCATAGGAAGGTTCTCAGGTTTGGTATAAGCATTGAGATATCACATCTCTGCTATCGGAAGGGTTTTAGGATTGGAATGGGAAGGAGTTGGATATCCCATATCATGTTATAGGAAGGGTCTCAGTTTTGGTATTAGAAGCATTGAGATATCACATCATGCTATAAGAAGGGTCTCAGGATTGGAATGGGAAGGACTTGGATATCACATCTCATGCTATAGGGAGGGTCTCAAGTTTGATATTAGAAGCATTGAGATAACAAATCTCATGATATGGGAAGGGTCTCAGGATTGGAATGGGAAGGAGTTGGATATCACATCTCATGATAAAGGAAGGGTCTAAGGTTTGGAAGGGGAAGGATTTGGATATCACAACTCATGTTATAGGACGGGTGTCAGGTTTGGTATTAGAAGCATTGAGATAGCAAGTCTCCTGGTATAGGAAGGGTCTCAGGATGGAATGGGAAGGAGTTGGATATCACATCTCAAGCTATAGGAAGGGTCTCGGGATTGGAATGGGAAGGAGTTTGATATCACATCTCATGCCATAGTATGGGTGTCAGGTTTGGTAGAAGCATTGGGATATCACATCTCATGCTATCGGAAGGGTATCAGGATTGGATTTGGAAGTAGTTGGATATCCCATCTCATGCTATAGGAAGGGTCTCAGGTTGGAATGGGAAGGAGTTGGATATCACATCTCATGTTATAGGAAGGGTCTCAGGATTGGAATGGGAAGGACTTCGATATCACATCTCATGTTATAGGAAGGCTCTCAGGTTTGGAAGGGGAAGGAGTTGGATATCACATTTCATGTTAGATGTAGGATCACAGGTTTGGTATTAGAGGCATTGAGACATCACATCTCATTCTATCAGAAGGGTCTAAGGATTGGAATGGGAAGGAGTTGGATATCACATCTCACGCTAAAGGGAGGGTCTCTGGTTTGGAAGGGGAAGGATTTGGATATCACATCTCATGTTATAGGAAGGATCTCAGGATTGGATTGGGAAGGAGTTTGATATCAAATCTCATGCGATAGGAAGGGTGTCATGTCACGCGGGAGACTGGGGTCTGCCGCTCCCATTTCCTCCTGGCGAGTCTACCCGCGCGTTCGCGTCTGGGGACTCGCCGGGAGGGGAGCAACGGATTACAGGGCCGGCGGCCTTCGGCGCATGCGCGGAGGTCCTCTCTCTCGGTTCCGCGCATGCGCCGTGGGGGCTTGCCTTCCAAGCCTCGTTCTGGGTTCGCCGGCGCCCGGAAACGGAACGGTTTGCGTTCCAGGCCTCTCGGGCGCCGGCGGCCCATAAAAGAGGCCGCTAGTCAAAGCTGCCCGCGTCTCAACGCGGTTTGCTTCGCTTTCCTCGTTGTACCTGCCTCCAGCCTTACCTGTGGCCTGTCCTGGGCCTACCTGCCTCCAGCCTTACCTGTGGCCTGTCCTGGGCCTACCTGCTTGCCTCCAGCCTTACCTGTGGCCTGTCCTGGGCCTGCCTGCCCCCAGCCTTACCTGTGGCCTGTCCTGGGCCTGCCTGCCTCCAGCCTTACCTGTGGCCTGTCCTGGGCCTGCCTGCCTCCAGTCCTTACCTGTGGCCTGCCCTGGGCCAGCCTGACTCCAGTTCTTATCCGGGTCCTGTCCTGGGCCTGCCTGCCTTCAATCCTCACCTGGGTTCGGCCCTGGGCCAGCCAGCCTCCAGCTACTACCTAGGTTTTGCCCTGGGTCAGTCTTCCCTCAGCCCATTCCGGAGTTCTGTCCTGAGTCATCATTGTGTAGAGGGGACTTATCCCACACTAGCCTGCATTCCCCCTGTTCCATCTTGGGCACGTTCCTACAGTTCTCTAATTGGCCAGACTACTAGTTCCAACTGTCCTCACTCTTTCCTGTCTTGCCTGACTCCGAATCTCATCCTGTGTACCATTGGAACTATCTGCACCAGCCAAGCTCCTTTGCCTACTACGAATACCTTTCTGCTACACTGGTCTATCTATCAACTGTCGCTGCACTGAGGTTCTTGGAAGATTCATGGTCTGGACAACAAGCTCTACCTGGACTATGGTTCCCTCCATCTGAGCCTACATCCTCTTGTCACGCTTACCTGGGAGAGTGCCTTTGTGACATTGGGGGTTGGTCCATCCTTCACCCAGTTCCTCATTTGGGTGGTGGAGAGGCTGATTCCTCGTGCCGCTATCTCATCAGTTCCTGGACTCCAGACTGGCGACCTCTGCGAGACCAACCACCAAGACTACAGGTACGCGGTCCTCTCGGGCCAATCAGCTTGACAGATTGAGACGCCTTCCTCCTGATTCAGAGATGGATGAATCGCAGGACATGAGGAACGAGTTGCTAGCGCTCAGGGCCGAGATGACCGCCCTGCGTCAGGAGAATCAAACATTACGACAAATGATAACGCAAGGAGCACCTAGTACCTCTCAAAGAGAGGGATCATTGGCTCATACAACACCCATCAAATTCGACGGAGACCCTAGACGGGTGGCGGAGTTTTGTAACCACTGCAGAATACACTTTCTCTTCAGGTCTACCTACTTCAACACTGATAGGGCCAAGATTGGTTACATCTTGGGGAACCTAACTGGGAACGCATTAGCTTGGGCAACTCCGTTTGTGGTTACGAACAGTCCTATTTTGAATGACTTTGCTGCCTTTGAAAAGGCCTTTCTTGAGGTATTTCAGACGCCGAACCTGGCCTCCGTTGCACAGAATCAATTGATGGACTACAAACAGGGAAGCAATGACGTCATCACCTACATCAGCCGTTTCCGACTTTTGGCTACTGACTCCCAGTGGCCCGAAATTACACAGAAGACACTGTTTCGTCGAGGCCTGAGAGAGGAGTACAAGGATGAGTTACTTCACATCCCTGAACCAGAGAGCCTTCAACTCTTGATCGATCAAGTACTCCGTATTGACCAAAGGCTAGCCGAACGAAAGGCTGAGAGACGTCGGCTTGACAGAAGCGGTCCCCGGACAACCAACACACCTGCTGGTTCGTTTGGGTCGACCGAGTCCGGACCTGAGCCCATGCAAGTAGGAGCCATGAGGGGACCTTTGACGGAAGAAGAGAAGAAACGAAGGAGGTCTTTGCGTTTGTGTCTTTACTGTGGAGCAGCTGGACATTATTTGGGTACGTGTCCTTTGCGTCCGCAGAAGAAGAAGTCGGGAAACTAGGAGACCTGTCGTATACAGGAAGGGCAACGACAGGTCCCATTCCTTCCTCAGACCCTTCTGTTATTTGTTCTATACGTCTGCCCATGCAACCAGCGGTACTACAGACCCTGAAGGTCCGAATTAAACTACCAGACAAGAACCTGGAAGTATCCGGTCTACTGGACTGTGGGGCTTCCGGCAATTACATCGACGAAACGTTCGTCACCAGACATAAGATACCACTCGTTTCCAGACACACGCCTCTGTCGGTGGAGCTTATTGATGGTACTCCCTTGTCTTCTGGACCCGTTAGTCAGTTCACAGTTGGACTGGCCCTTCTGATTGCTGATCATTACGAGGAACTAGCCTTTGATGTTATCAAGTCACCGAACTACAAGATGGTTTTGGGATTACCTTGGTTGCAACACCACAATCCTTTGATAGACTGGAGAACCCAGACCTTGACCTTTTCATCCGAACGGTGTGCTCAAGAATGCAAGCTACCCGTTCCCACCAGGACCGTCTCGACTTCTCTAATAACGGACAGCAATGGGGTTCATCTATGTTCCACGTCTCTGGTCCCACAGGAATATTCCGAATTCAAACATGTGTTTTCTGAACCTGGCAACATACCCCTTCCTCCACACCGTTCTTTTGATTGCTCCATTGACCTGCTACCGGACCACGTTATTCCCCATGGGAAACTATATGCTTTGACACGTGACGAGAAGCTAGTTCTTCAGGAGTATTTGTCGGAGAGTCTAGAAAAGGGGTACATTGTGCCATCGAAATCGCCTGCAGGATTCCCCCTGTTTTTTGTAAAGAAAAAAGAAGGTACATTGAGACCCTGTGTCGACTACCGGCAGTTGAATGACATAACAGCCAAGGACCGGTATCCTTTACCCTTAATTCGCAGCATCCTTGAAACCCTGCATACTGCGCGAATCTTCTCCAAATTGGACCTCCGCGGAGCTTATCATTTGGTGCGCATCAGGAGTGGGGACGAGTGGAAGACAGCTTTCAAGACATCTTTTGGGCATTTTGAATACAGGGTTATGCCTTTCGGCCTATGTAATGCTCCCGCTGTTTTTCAACGATTCATGGACTACATCTTTGGTGACCTGTTAGGGTTATCCGTTTGGGTTTATCTGGACGACATATTGATATTCTCTAAATCCTTAGACGAGCATGTGGAACATGTTCGTGAGGTCCTTCATCGGCTGTCCGTCAATAACCTGTTCGCCAAAGCGGAGAAATGTAGCTTTCACCAACCCAGCATTGAATTCTTGGGATTTGTTATCAATCAAGAAGGCATTGGGATGGATCCCAAGAAGGTGCGAGCCATACAAGAATGGAGACATCCACACGATATCAAGGCTCTCCAACGCTTCCTGGGATTCGCAAACTTTTACAGGCGCTTTATCCCACAGTTCTCACAGATCTCGGCGCCCCTCACCAGGCTAACCAGCAGCAAGATCACGTTCGAATGGGATCTCGTGGCTTCCCGGGCTTTCGACGTATTGAAGTCGGCCTTTATGGCTGCCCCGATCCTGCGCCATCCCCAGGAAGAGTTGCCTTACATAGTGGAGGCCGATGCTTCCAGCTTTGCTGTAGGGGCAGTCCTTCTTCAGAAAGATCCTATCACGTTGGTAGAACATCCAGTAGCCTATTATTCTCGCAAGTTGAGTCCCAGCGAACGAAACTACGCGGTGATTGAAAGGGAACTGTTAGCCATCAAGACCGCATTCGAGGAATGGAGACATTTTCTCCTCGGAGCACGCTTTTCTGTGGAGGTGCGGACAGACCATCGCAATCTGCAATATCTTCGCTCTCTGCAATGTCGGACTCCTCGTCAAGCCCGGTGGGCCTTCTTCTTCTCTCCGTTTGAGTTCCATGTTACTTATATCCCGGGAACCTCCAATACGAAAGCGGATGCGCTTTCCAGGTCCCTGGAAAACGTAGATGGGACGCCCTGTCCAGAACAGCCACTGATTTCTCCTCGCCATTTTCTGCTGGCCTTGTCCTCTCACCTTAAGTCCATCGCGGAAGCCACTCGGTCGGATCCAGAAAGAACGTCCCTTCTTAGTCGGCAACTAGTATCAGAACGAGACGGACTGTTGTTTTTTCAAAGAAGACTCTACATACCCAGAGGAGCCATTAGAAGGGGCATTCTACACGGATTCCATGATTCACCCATAGGAGGACATCGCGGGGTCAGAGCCACTCGAGAGTTGATATCCCGACAGTTCTGGTGGCCTGGTTGGGCGACCGAGGTCCAGAAGTACATTGACAGCTGTCCAATATGTGCCCAGTGCAAGGTTCCCAGAAGACGACCATTGGGTTTGTTAATGCCCACCGAAGTGGCTCCCTATCCATGGCATACCATCGCCACCGATTTCATTGTGGATTTGCCTCCATCTGAAGGGTACACCTGTATAATGGTGGTTGTGGACAGCTTCACCAAACTGGCCCATTTCATCCCATTCCGGAAAATCCCTACAGCTACTCAAATGGCTTCAGCGTTTCTGCACGACATCTACCGGTTGCACGGCCTACCGGAGAAAATCATATCGGATAGAGGTACCCAGTTCCTTTCATCATTTTGGAGACAGGTGTGTGGTCATCTGGGAATACATAGAGCTCTAAGCTCAGGCTATCACCCACAGACAAATGGGCTAACCGAAAGGACCAATCAGACTTTGGAGGGGTACCTCCGCTGTTTTGCCAATGCCACACAGTCTAATTGGAAAGGTGGGCTAGATCTGGCCGAAGTATCCTACAACAACACTGTTCATGCCTCCATTGGAGTCAGCCCATTCTTCTGTTCCACTGGTCTACATCCTCGGTTAATGCCTTTTCAACCAGTTCCGTCTAGTACTGTTCCCTCTGCTGATGGTCTGGTCTTACACATCCGGGAACAGCAAGAACTTGCACACAAGATCTTAAGTGAAGCCAAGGATCGGATGAAGAGACAGGCAGACAGGAAGAGGAGTGCAGAACCTAATTTCCAGGAGGGCGACAAGGTGTGGTTGTCCTCAAAGAACCTGCCTCTCCGCAATCTGCCCGTCAAACTGGCCCCTCGATATTTGGGACCCTTTGTTATCACCAAACGGTTGTCCTCTGTAGCCTTCCGTCTTCACCTACCCTCTTCCTGGCGTGTACATCCCGTTTTTCACGTGTCCCTGTTAAAACCCTATGTGGTCGATGATTATGGCCGCACCTCTCCTCGTCCGGCCTCTGTTTTGGTACAGGGGGGCCCTGAGTTTGAGGTACACGAGATCTGTGATGCCCGGTACCGTAGAGGGGTGCTCCACTATTTGGTTGACTGGAAGGGGTACCCGGCCTGTGATCGTACCTGGGAACCGCGCCAGCACGTGCATGCTCCCCGGCTGATACGTGAGTTCTACGTACGGTTTCCCTGGAAGCCTGGGGCCCCGGGTCTTCCTGGGAGGGGGCATAGTGTCATGTCACGCGGGAGACTGGGGTCTGCCGCTCCCATTTCCTCCTGGCGAGTCTACCCGCGCGTTCGCGTCTGGGGACTCGCCGGGAGGGGAGCAACGGATTACAGGGCCGGCGGCCTTCGGCGCATGCGCGGAGGTCCTCTCTCTCGGTTCCGCGCATGCGCCGTGGGGGCTTGCCTTCCAAGCCTCGTTCTGGGTTCGCCGGCGCCCGGAAACGGAACGGTTTGCGTTCCAGGCCTCTCGGGCGCCGGCGGCCCATAAAAGAGGCCGCTAGTCAAAGCTGCCCGCGTCTCAACGCGGTTTGCTTCGCTTTCCTCGTTGTACCTGCCTCCAGCCTTACCTGTGGCCTGTCCTGGGCCTACCTGCCTCCAGCCTTACCTGTGGCCTGTCCTGGGCCTACCTGCTTGCCTCCAGCCTTACCTGTGGCCTGTCCTGGGCCTGCCTGCCCCCAGCCTTACCTGTGGCCTGTCCTGGGCCTGCCTGCCTCCAGCCTTACCTGTGGCCTGTCCTGGGCCTGCCTGCCTCCAGTCCTTACCTGTGGCCTGCCCTGGGCCAGCCTGACTCCAGTTCTTATCCGGGTCCTGTCCTGGGCCTGCCTGCCTTCAATCCTCACCTGGGTTCGGCCCTGGGCCAGCCAGCCTCCAGCTACTACCTAGGTTTTGCCCTGGGTCAGTCTTCCCTCAGCCCATTCCGGAGTTCTGTCCTGAGTCATCATTGTGTAGAGGGGACTTATCCCACACTAGCCTGCATTCCCCCTGTTCCATCTTGGGCACGTTCCTACAGTTCTCTAATTGGCCAGACTACTAGTTCCAACTGTCCTCACTCTTTCCTGTCTTGCCTGACTCCGAATCTCATCCTGTGTACCATTGGAACTATCTGCACCAGCCAAGCTCCTTTGCCTACTACGAATACCTTTCTGCTACACTGGTCTATCTATCAACTGTCGCTGCACTGAGGTTCTTGGAAGATTCATGGTCTGGACAACAAGCTCTACCTGGACTATGGTTCCCTCCATCTGAGCCTACATCCTCTTGTCACGCTTACCTGGGAGAGTGCCTTTGTGACATTGGGGGTTGGTCCATCCTTCACCCAGTTCCTCATTTGGGTGGTGGAGAGGCTGATTCCTCGTGCCGCTATCTCATCAGTTCCTGGACTCCAGACTGGCGACCTCTGCGAGACCAACCACCAAGACTACAGGTACGCGGTCCTCTCGGGCCAATCAGCTTGACAAAGGGTCTCAGGTTTGGTATTAGAAGCATTGAGATATCACATCTCATGCTATAGGAAGTGTCTGAGGATTGGAATGGGAAGGAGTCGGATATCACATCTCATGCTATAGGAAGGGTCTCAGGTTTGGTAGAAGCATTGAGATATCACATCTCATGCTATAGGAAGAGTCTCAGGATTGGAATGGGAAGGAGTTGGATATCACATCTCATGCTATAGGACGGCTCTCAGGTTTGGAAGGGGAAGGAGTTGGATATCACATTTCATGTTAGAGGTAGGATCTCAGGTTTGGTATTAGAGGCATTGAGACATCACATCTCATGCTATCAGAAGGGTCTCAGGATTGGAATGGGAAGGAGTTGGATATCACATCTCACGCTAAAGGGAGGGTCTCAGGTTTGGAAGGGGAAGGATTTGGATATCACATCTCATGTTATAGGAAGGATCTCAGGTTTGGTATTAGAAGCATTGAGATATCACATCTCATGCTATCGGAAGGATTTCAGGTTTGGTAGAAGCATTGAGACATCACATCTCATGCTATCAGAAGGGTCTCAGGATTGGAATGGGAAGGAGTTGGATATCACATCTCATGCTAAAGGGAGGGTCTCAGGTTTGGAAGGGGAAGGATTTGGATATCACATCTCATGTTATAGGAAGGATCTCAGGTTTGGTATTAGAAGCATTGAGATATCACATCTCATGCTATAGTAAGGGTCTCAGGATTGGAATGGGAAGGAGTTGGATATCACATCTCATGCTAAAGGAAGGGTGTCAGGTTTGGTAGAAGCATTGAGATATCCCATCTCATGCTATAGGAGGGGTCTCAGGATTGGAATGGGAAGGAGTTGGATATCACATCTCATGCCATAGGAAGGGTCTCAGGTTTGGTATAAGGATTGAGATATCACATCTCTGCTATCCGAAGGGTCTCAGGATTGGAATGGGAAGGACTTAGATATCACATCTCATGCTATAGGGAGGGTCTCAGTTTTGATATTAGAAGCATTGAGATATCACATCTCATGCTATCGGAAGGGTCTCAGGATTGGAATGAGAAGTAGCTGGATATCACATCTCATGCTAACGGAAGGGTCTCAGGTTTGGAAGGGGAAGGATTTGGATATCACATCTCATGTTATAGGACGGGTCTCAGGTTTGGTATTAGAAGCATTAAGATATCACATCTCATGGTGTAGGAAGGGTTTCAGGATTGGAATGGGAAGGAGTTGGATATCATATCTCATGCTATAGGAAGGGTCTCAGGATTGGATTGGGAAGGAGTTTGATATCAAATCTCATGCCATAGGAAGGGTCTCAGGTTTGGTATTAGAAGCATTGAGATATCACATCTCATGCTATAGGAAGTGTCTGAGGATTGGAATGGGAAGGAGTCGGATATCACATCTCATGCTATAGAAGGGTCTCAGGTTTGGTAGAAGCATTGAGATATCACATCTCATGCTATAGGAAGAGTCTCAGGATTGGAATGGGAAGGAGTTGGATATCACGTCTCATGTTATAGGAAGGGTCTCAGGTTTGGTAGTAGGAACATTGAGATATCAAATCTCATGCTATAGGAAGGGACGCAGGATTGGAATGGGACGGAGTTTGATATCACATTTCATGCTATAGGAAGGGTCCAGGTTTGGTATTAGAAGCATTGAGATATCGCATCTCATGCTATAGGAAGGGTCTCAGGATTGGAATGGGAAGGAGTTGGATATCACTTCTCATGCCATAGGAAGGGTCTCAGGTTTGGTATAAGCATTGAGATATAACATCTCTGTTATCGGAAGTGTCTCCGGATTGGGATGGAAAGGAGTTGGATATCACATCTCATACTATAGGAAGGGTCTCAGGTTTGGAACGGGAAGGAGTTGGATATCCCACCTCATGTTATAGGACAGGTCTCAGGTTTGGTATTAGAAGCATTGAGATATCACATCGCATGCTGTAGGAAGGGTTTCAGGTTTGGAATGGGAAGGAATTGGATATCACATCTCATGTCATAGCAAGGATCTCAGGTTTGGTATTAGAAGCATTGAGATATCACATCTCATGCTATAGGCATGGTCTCAGGATTGGAATGGGAAGGAGTTGGATATTACATTCTTGCTATAGGAAGGGTCTCATGTTTGGAATGGGAAGGAGTTGGATACCACATATGCTATAGGAAGGGTCTCAGGTTTGGAACGGGAAGGAGTTGGATATCACATCTCATGTTATAGGAAGGGTCTCAGGTTTGGTATAAGCATTGAGATATCACATCTCTGCTATCGTAAGTGTCTCAGGATTGGAATGGGAAGGAGTTGGATATGCCATCTCAGGCTATAGGAAGGGTCTCAGGTTTGGTATTAGAAGCATTGAGATGTCACATCTCATGCTATAGGAAGGGTCTCAGATTGGAATGGGAAGGAGTTGGATATCACATCTCATGCTATATGAAGGGACTCAGATTTGGTATTACAAGCATTGTGATATTTCATCTCATGCTATAGGAAGGGTCTCAGGATTGGATTGGGAAGGAGTCGGATATCACATCTCATGCTATAGGAAGGGTTTCAGGTTTGGAATGGGAAGGATTTGTATACCACATCTCTTGCTATAGGAAGGGCCTCAGGTTTGGTATGAGAAACATTGAGATATCACATCTCATGGTATGGGAAGGGTCTCAGGATTCGAATGGGAAGGAGTTTGATATCACATCTCATGCCATAGGAAGATCTCAGGTTTGGTAGAAGCATTGAGATATCACATCTCATGCTATCAGAAGGGTCTCAGGATTGGATTGGGAAGGAGTTGGATATCCCATATCATGCTACAGGAAGGGTCTCAGGTTTGGTATTAGAAGCATTGAGATATCACTTCTCATGCTATAGGAAGGGTCTCAGGATTGGAATGGGAAGGAGTTGGATATCACATTTCATGTTAGAGGTTGGATCTCAGGTTTGTTAGAGGCATTGAGATATCACATCTCATGCTATCAGAAGGGTCCCAGGGTTGGAATGGGAAGGAGTTGGATATCACATCTCATGCCAAAGGGAGGGTCTCAGGTTTGGAAGGGGAAGGATTTGGATATCACATCTCGTGTTATAGAAAGGATCTCAGGTTTGGTATTAGAAGAATTGAGATATCACATCTCATGCTATCGGAAGGATCTCAGGTTTGGAATTAGAAGCATTGGGATATCACATCTCATGCTCTCAGAAGGATCTCAGGATTGGAATGGGAAGGGGTTGGATATCACATCTCATGCTATAGGAAGGGTCTCAGGATTGGAATGGGAAGGAGTTTTATATGACATCACATGCCATAGGAAGGATCTCAGGTTTGGTATTAGAAGCATTGAGACATCACATCTCATGTTATAGGAAGGGTCTCAGGATTGGAATGGGAAGGAGTTGGATATCACATCTCATGCTATAGGAAGGGTCTCAGGTTTGGTATAAGCATTGAGATATCACATCTCATGCTATAGGAAGGGTCTCAGGATTGGAATGGGAAGGAGTTGGATATCACATCTCATGCTATAGGGAGGGTCTCACGTTTGGAAAGGGAAGGAGTAGGATATCACATTTCATGTTAGAGGTAGGATCTCAGGTTTTGTATTAGAGGCATTGAGATATCACATCTCATGCTATCAGAAGGCTCTCAGGATTGGAATGGGAAGGAGTTGGATATCACATCTCATGCCAAAGGAAGGGTCTCAGGTTTGGAAGGGGAATTATTTGGATATCACATCTCGTGTTATAGGAAGGATCTCAGGTTGGTATTAGAAGAATTGAGATATCACATCTCATGTTATCGGAAGGATCTCAGGTTTGGTATTAGAAGCATTGAGATATCACATCTCATGCTATCAGAAGGGTCTCAGGATTGGAATGGGAAGGAGTTGGATATTCCATCTCATGCTATACGAAGGGTCTCAGGTTGGAATGGGAAGGAGTTGGATATCACATCTCATGCCATAGGAAGGATCTCAGGTTTGGTATTAGAAGCATTGAGACATCACATCTCATGTTATAGGAAGGGTCTCAGGATTGGAATGGGAAGGAGTTGGATATCACATCTCATGCTATAGGAAGGGTCTCAGGTTTGGTATAAGCATTGAGATATCACATCTCATGCTATAGGAAGGGTCTCAGGATTGGAATGGGAAGTATTTGGATAACACATCTCATGATATAGGGAGGGTCTCACGTTTGGAAAGGGAAGGAGTAGGATATCACATTTCATGTTAGAGGTAGGATCTCAGGTTTGGTATTAGAGGCATTGAGATATCACATCTCATGCTATCAGAAGGGTCTCAGGATTGGAATGGGAAGGAGTTGGATATCACATCTCATGCTAAAGGGAGGGTCTCAGGTTTGGAAGGGGAAGGATTTTGATACCACATCTCATGTTATAGGAAGGAAATAAGGTTTGGTATTAGAAGCATTGAGATATCACATCTCATGCTAAAGGGAGGGTCTCAGGTTTGGAAGGGGAAGGATTTGGATATCACATCTCATGTTATAGGCAGGATCTCAGGTTTGGTATTAGAAGCTTTGAGATATCACATCTCATGCTATAGGAAGGCTCTCAGGATTGGAATGGGAAGGAGTTGGATATCACATCTCATGCTATAGGAAGGCTCTCAGGATTGGAATGGGAAGGAGTTGGATATCACATCTCATGCCATAGGAAGGATCTCAGGTCTGGTATTAGAAGCATTGAGACATCACATCTCATGTTATAGGAAGGGTCTCAGGATTGGAATGGGAAGGAGTTGGATATCACATCTCATGCTATAGGAAGGGTCTCAGGTTTGGTATAAGCATTGAGATATCACATCTCATGCTATAGGAAGGGGCTCAGGATTGGAATGGGAAGTAGTTGGATATCACATCTCATGCTATAGGAAGGGTCTCAGGTTTGGTGTAAGCATTGAGATATCACATCTCATGCTATAGGAAGGGTCTCAGGATTGGAATGGGAAGCAGTTTGATATCACATCTGATGTCATAGTATTGGTGTCAGGTTTTGTAGAAGCATTGGGATATCACATCTCATGCTATCGGAAGGGTATCAGGATTGGATTTGGAAGGAGTTGGAAATCCAATCTCATGCTATAGGAAGGGTCTCAGGTTGGAATCAGAAGGAGTTGGATATCACATCTCATGTTATAGGAAGGGTCTCCGGATTGGAATGAGAAGGACTTGGATATCAAATCTCATGCTATAGGAAGGCTTTCAGGTTTGGAAAGGGAAGGAGTTGGATATCACATTTCATGTTAGAGGTAGGATCTCAGGTTTGGTATTAGAGGCATTGAGATATCACATCTCATGCTATCAGAAGGGTCTCAGGATTGGAATGGGAACGAGTTTGATGTCACATCTCATGCTAAATGGAAGGGTCTCAGGTTTGGAACGGGAAGGATTTGGATATCACATCTCATGTTATAGGAAGGATCTCAGGTTTGGTATTAGAAGCATTGCGATATCACATATCATGCTATCGGAAGGATCTCAGGTTTGGCATTAGAGACATTGAGATATCACATCTCTGCTATCGGAAGGGTCTCAGGTTTGGAATGGGAAGGAGTTGGATATCCCATTTCATGTTATAGGAAGGGTCTCAGGTTTGGTATAAGAATTGAGATATCACATCTCTGCTATCGAAAGTGTCTCAGGATTGGGATGGGAAGGAGTTGGATATCACATCTCATGCTATAGGACGGGTCTCAGTTTTGGTATTAGAGCATTGAGATATCACATCACATGCTGTAGGAAGGGTCTCCGGTTTGGAATGGGAAGGAATTGGATATTGTTAAGACGGATTTCTGAACTCTGTCCTGGTGGCGCAGAGGTTCAGAAGGCCAACCTAATTACTTGGAACAGGGTAACCTCTGGACAAGCCAGACCAATCAAGGTAGCGATCGCGGCGGTCAAGACTAGGTCTCAAGAGGGGTGAGGGTGACTGAAAGCCCGCAGTGAGCACACAAAGCAAGAGCGCGTACAAACTACTCCAAACAGTTGTTTATATCAAAAATAGATACACATTTATTATAAGGCCTTGAAACTAATAACCACAGTAAAAGCAGCAATATACAACGATATTAAACCAACACATACACTATCCACCCAATATATATACAGAATACACAGTTTCACAGCATTAGCAGCACGAAATATGTTATCCACCTGCAGGGGAAGGAAAACAGGCAGTGCGAACCAATGCGTGTGATATGTCCGCCTTCTGAGGCCCCTAACTAGATGGTAGTCCAATCCCTACGAAGAGTGGAGCCTAGCGCTCAAAAGTACCTGCACACGCCGGTGCCAATGGCCAGAAGGTGAAGCTCTTCGGAGGACGTTGAACAGCTCTGTAGGGAGCTCTAATGAAGGAGAACACGGTCCGCGACTCTAGCGCAGCCTCCACTGTGAGGCAGAAGCAGGGCGCGAGTACGGACAAGGGGTGCTGTATTCACAGCGGGGAAAAGCAAGGGGCACTGCAGGAGGGCGACCAGATCCTAGCTAATCTACTCACCGGTCCCCGAAGCAAGCAGGCCCGAGCTTCTCCTCGATAGATGCAGCTTCTGGCAGGTTCTGAAGAGCAGGGAACGTCTCGTCGTCGTGCAGAGTAAAAAGACGTCCCGATCGAAGAAACAAGCACAGTTTTGTCGCCACAGCAGGGCAACGGAACGGCCGGGTGTATTCAAGCCAAACGAGCACTGCTCACCTCTAGCTTAGGGTTGCTAAGCAAACGAAGCGTGTGAGCGTGCCCCGGACTCAGAATACCACCCAACCTGTCGGCGATTACAGAGCAGGCCTCCTTAGTAAGCTGGTCAGTCAACTGGATGGCCCAGAGACACTTCCGAAGGCTTACAGCAGGAGTTGATGAAGGTGCCGGGAATAGCTGGTCCTGCTATTCCAATAGGTCGAAGCGCCAGTACAGGCCTTCTTGTTCGATCTTAGGTGGAAAGGGCTTCACCGGACGACAGCAATGAGGAGCAGAAGTTCTTCAGGGGGTCACCAGCGATTCCTCGGTCCAGCCTCGTGTTCGCAGGATACTTGGCTCCTGTATCCCTGGGTTCGTAAGAACTCAGGAGATCGACATGGTAGTGGTGTTTCCAGCTCCCTCTTATCCACGGTTCCCTTCGCGCCAAAACGGAGGGGAGCCAATGGGAGATCCGCTCATCAACACACATACCATACGTGGACCAATCACGGACCACGGTGGTCCCAGGCATTCGCACCACCCTAGACTCTCTGGCACCCAGGATGTGTATTGGGACCAGACAGCCCAGCCCACATCCTGGGGGCACTCAAACGACATGTAGAAGCCCGCGAAAGCAACCGTGTTTCGCGGGAAACTACATGCCCAAATAAGGAAGGCCCCGGGTCGCCTGACCCGGGGGAAGGTAAAGGGAGCAAGACGGACAGTGGACGAGACAAAGGAGCCTCGTGGTCCGGCCATTTTGGGTAGCCGGGCCACCCTTTTGTGTTCGCGGCAAAAAGGTGCTCAGAACGGCAAAAGGAGCTCAAAATAAACCAAATGATCGCTGCCACCAGCCCAGTCCCTGAATGACTTGCACCGATCCAAAAACCATCCTACAAGAGTGTCTAGGGTCTGTAGAAGGCTAGAGACCCAAGAGAGCTGTAACTTAGCTTACAGTGCCCTCTTGTGTCGTGTTGCACTAAAATGGCGACACGATAAAAGAAACTACGGGAAACAGCGTTCCCCGGTACTGACTGTCTTAAGGGCATGTCAGTTTCCCCGTAAGAAAGGAGCGAAAGCCCAGAGGAGTACGGCAGAAGGCTGCACTTCTCTGGCAAAGTCAAGAAAACAGGTTGAAAACAATAGCAAAAAGTTTAGGGGTTGCCACATGGAAGGAAAGTTCCCTACAATAACGAAATCTTTCCTAACACTCGCCCCTCCCAGACTATGGACAGGGGGAACTAATCCACCCCTGGATGAGTCTCTTGTTCAGGTCGGTAAAACATTCTGGACAACCCATCAGCATTGCTATGTTGGACACCTGGCCTATGCTCAATAGTGAAGTCGAAGCCTTGTAGACTTATGGACCACCTAAGCAACTTTGGATTCTCCCCCTTCATGTTCATTAGCCACTTTAACGGCTTATGGTCAGTCTGCACAGTGAAGTGGGTCCCATAGAGGTAGGGCCGCAGCTTCCTTAGGGCCCACACAACAGAGAAACATTCTTTCTCTACCGTGGACCATCTGAGCTCTCTGTCCTTAAGCTGGCGACTAATAAAACCGATAGGGTGTTCCTTACCCTTCTCATCTACTTGTGATAGTACAGCTCCTATCCCAGTGTCAGAGGCATCCGTCTGCACGATAAAAGGTCTTTGATAATCAGGGGCCCTGAGCACAGGGGCCTGGCACAAGGAGTCTTTCAAGCCATTGAAGGCCTTCTCACACTCGTCAGTCCAAGTTACCTTCTTGGGTTTCTTCGGAGTTGTGAGGGCAGTCAGAGGAGCAGCTATGGTGCCATAGTCTGCCATAAAATTGCGGTAATAACCCGTGAGTCCTAAGAAGGCTCTCACTTGGGTTTGTGTAGTGGGGGTAGGCCAGTCTTGTACTGCTTGTACTTTACTGGGGAGAGGCTGTATCCTTCCTCCACCTACTTCATGCCCAAGGTAAACCACTGAGCCTTGTCCAATCTGGCATTTACTCGCCTTTATGGTCAAGTGGGCTTTCTGAAGAGCCTGGAGCACAATCCCGAGGTGTTTCACATGGTCTTCCCAGGTGGCACTGAAAACTGCTATATCGTCCAGATATGCAAGACAGAATTCGTCCAACCCATTCAACACATGATTCACAAGCCTCTGGAAAGTGGCAGGTGCATTCTTCAATCCGAACGGCATTACCCGGAATTGGTAAAGCCCGTCGGGAGTTGAAAATGCTGTCTTCTCCTTGGCATGTTCTGCTAAAGCTATTTGCCAATAGCCCGCAGTCAGGTCAAACGTGCTGAGGTACTTGGAGGCACCCAAGGTATCCACCAGCTCGTCAGTTCGAGGCAAGGGGTGAGCGTCTGTCTTGGTGACAGCATTCAGAGCCCTGTAATCCACGCAGAACCTCAATTCAGAAGTGCCTGCTTTTGGAACCAGAACCACAGGACTGGACCAAGGACTACTAGAGGGTTCAATCACCCCAAGGTCTAACATCTTGTTGACCTCGGTCTTAATATAAGACCGTACTTTATCCGACATCCTGTATCCCCTACTTTTGGTAGGTACACTGTCTCCTGTGTCAATGTTATGTTTGCACCAAGGTGTCAAACCAGGCGACTGTGAAAACAGGGGGGAAAACTGCCTAAGCAAACTTTTCACCTCAGCCTGCTGATCAGAAGTCAGGTGAGGGGCCACTCGGACACCCTCAACGGAGCTATCTGAAGGACCGCTTTGGAACAGGTCGGGAAGAGGTTCTGACTCCTCTTCCTCAACGTCTGACGCCAGTAGCAGTGCTGCGATTTCGACTCTTGGGACGAAAGCCTTCAGCCTATTTACGTGGAACACTTTTGGAGCCTGTCCAGGCCTTCCAAGGTCCACTAAATAGTTCACCTCACCCAGGGGCTCCACCACTGTGTAAGGGCCTGACCATTTGTCCTGTAAAGCGCGAGGCCTTATAGGGTTCATGATCAGGACTTGCTGACCAGGGGTAAAGTGAATTAAGGAAGCTTTCTGGTCGTACCAATGTTTCACCAGCGCTTGTCCTGCCTTCAACTTTTCACTAGCCAAGCCCATCAGGAGTACCATCCGTTTTCTGAGCCCTAGCACATAGTCAACTACATTGGTAGTAACAGGGGGAGTGGGCATCTCCCATCCCTCTTTGACGATGGCTAAGGGTCCCCGTACGGGATGACCGAACAGAAGTTCGAAGGGGCTGAAGCCAACACCCTCCTGTGGTACCTCTCTGTAGGCAAACAACAAGCATGGTAAAAGAAGGTCCCATTTCCTCCTCTGGGGCTCCTCCAGAGCCCCAATCATGCTCTTTAGCGTTCTGTTGAAACGCTCCACCAGACCATTGGTCTGGGGGTGGTATGCAGAAGAGAACTTGTAGGTGACCCCACATTCTTTCCACATAGCCTGCATATACTTCGACATAAAGTTGCTGCCACGATCTGACACAACTTCTTTAGGGAAGCCAACCCTAGTAAATATGCCGAGTAACGCTTTTGCAACTGACTTGGCAGTTACAGTCTTTAATGGGATGGCCTCAGGATACCTGGTTGCATGGTCGACCAGCACCAGGATAAACCTATTGCCTGAGGATGTTTGCGGGTCAAGGGGACCAACGATGTCGATCCCTACCCTTTCAAATGGTACCCCCACAACTGGGAGCGGTACCAACGGAGCTTGGATTGTCGCGCCAACCTTACCAGACAACTGGCAGGAGGCACAACTCCTGCAGTGACTTTCTACTTGCACCCCCATCTTGGGCCAGTAGAAGTGCATAGATAACCTTTGCTTGGTCCTCTTCATTCCAAGGTGACCAGCAAGGGGAACTTCATGCGCCAACTGCAGGAGGAAGGGTCTAACAGAAAGGGGAACCACCAACCTCCTATGGTCTCCTTCTGTAGACTCTGTGGGCTCACTGTACAGGAGTCCACCTTCCCAATAAATCCGATGCTTCCCAGGAGGTTCACCCTCAAGCTGGGAGCAGGCCTGTCTCCTTAGGCCTTCCAGAGATGGGCACTCACGTTGGCCCTTACTGAAGTCGTCCCTATCAGGACCTCCTTCAACTAACAAGTCTTTTAGTTCAGGATGGTCGTTGGGGTCGAACACTTCAGGCATCGCCACCTCCTCGTCAGGCTCGGGCGATTGACCAACTCCCTCCACCGCAGTGGTAGGCGAGTTCGGGGGAATATTCTCTTTCCCCCGTCGGGACTTGTTGACTCCTTTCGCCTTGGGTTTCCCCTTCGGCTGGGGCGGCGTATTGGACTTGGCCAATGCTGCCCGTGCTTGAGACCGTGTGTAGGGTCTTTCGGCAGTGTCTCCTACGAGCCCTAGAGCTCTGAGATCATTGCCCAACAAGACCTTTCCCGGGACGTTTCTCTGAATGCTCACTGGAATCCTAACTGCTGTACCATTTAAAGTTAGATTAACAGGGATCACGGGAAACATACGGAGGGGGCCGTCAGCCAACTTAGTGGGCATCAGAGTAGCTCTGGCAACTTCCTCTGAGTCTACCAAGGTAGAATCCACTACAGTTCGACTGCACCCACTATCCCTAAGAGCTGGAGTATCCACTCCATTGATCAGCACACTGTCTTTAAAGTAGTGCTTGGTATTATCCGGAATCCTAGCATACGCCTCTGCGACTTTAGGCTCCCAGGAACCCAGGGACACTAAAACTACCTCCGCCTCTATTCCGCTGGGAAATGAGTCTGAGGAGAAGGATGCTCCTGTAATCTCTTCTTCCTCGTAGGAGGAGAAGGCCAGATTAGCGGAGTGGACCCCCAAAGGTCTAACCTTACAACGGGGATCCCCCTTCACATGGTCAGTTGCTCCACAAGAAAAACAAGCCCCATTGGGTCTGTTTACGTAGGGAGGCTTATTATAACCAGAGTTCTGTTTCGGAGGCGAACCTCCACTACCCTGTGAGTTCTCGGATGGCTTACCCTTATTTTTCTTTTTGTGGCCCTTATGGGAAGAAGATTTAGCAGATTCCCCACCCTCCACATCTTTGGACTTTTTCCCTTCTTCCTGCTTACCAGGATGAGTTTTGTCCTTATGGGACACTCGATGTGACACCCATAAATCTGCTGCAATGGCCAGCTTCTTAGGATCTATCTCCTTCGAATCGGCCAAATGCTGCTTAAGCTCCGGGGAAGAAGAAGCAAAAATGTGTTCCAGCATGACCAGATTGATCATGCCTTCGAAGGTAGAAACCTTATAACCTTCAACCCAGCCAGTCAAGTTTTTCAGGGACTCAGCTACATACGACACCCAAGTACCACCTTCCTTTTTCTTATACTCTCTAAACCTTTTCAAATATTGGGTCGGAGTCTTCCCAAACTTTAAAATGAGAGTCTGCTTCAACATTGCAAAATCAGCGCGCTCAGCCTTCGACATTTCCATAATGGCACTGCAACCAGAATGGGGCAGTCTGCTGAGTAACCATGCAATCTTATCCGCATTATCAACCTCTTGAACCTCGCATGCATACTCAAACGCATTTAACCAGTCCATAATGTCATTTCGTTCCTCATACACACTGAGCAGATCTTTTGGAAACCGTGGATGAGAGGAAGCCCCAGAACCATGTCCAGGACCCTTGGACCCATTTGCGAACTGAAGCTTGGCCAGTTCCAACTGGTGATCCCTGTCTTTTTGTTTTTCTGCCTGGTCGATTTTCAGTTTGGCTATGCTGAATTCAAGCTCCTGCTGCCTAAACCGCAGCTCTTGCTTCTTGAATTCAAGCATAGCCTCCCCATCAACACTGGCAGAGGAAACGTTAGACATTACATCCTCCCTGTCCTCGTGGTCGTGATGGATCAGTGCAGCGGCAGAACCGTCGGTTCTGCCAGTGAGAGCAGCCCCACCACCTTCTGCACTGTCCTCGGAAGTTATAGCGTCAAGCTGCGCTTCTTGCCACGCCACGATTCTCTGGATCATTTCCAATTTAGTGCCTTGAGAGGAAACCCCTCTCTCCGCACACATCTTCTTCAATGTTTCAGATTTCGAAGCATTTAAGGTTAATAAAGTATTCGTTTCCATACTGTCGATAGGACTATGGCCTTTTTAACGTTATATTCAATACTTTACTGCGTGTCCTGGTTGGAATAACCTGAAAACGCCTTAGCTCGTGCGCAACACTGGATACCTTCAGTCGTATCCCACCGCTGTACACCAATTTGTTAAGACGGATTTCTGAACTCTGTCCTGGTGGCGCAGAGGTTCAGAAGGCCAACCTAATTACTTGGAACAGGGTAACCTCTGGACAAGCCAGACCAATCAAGGTAGCGATCGCGGCGGTCAAGACTAGGTCTCAAGAGGGGTGAGGGTGACTGAAAGCCCGCAGTGAGCACACAAAGCAAGAGCGCGTACAAACTACTCCAAACAGTTGTTTATATCAAAAATAGATACACATTTATTATAAGGCCTTGAAACTAATAACCACAGTAAAAGCAGCAATATACAACGATATTAAACCAACACATACACTATCCACCCAATATATATACAGAATACACAGTTTCACAGCATTAGCAGCACGAAATATGTTATCCACCTGCAGGGGAAGGAAAACAGGCAGTGCGAACCAATGCGTGTGATATGTCCGCCTTCTGAGGCCCCTAACTAGATGGTAGTCCAATCCCTACGAAGAGTGGAGCCTAGCGCTCAAAAGTACCTGCACACGCCGGTGCCAATGGCCAGAAGGTGAAGCTCTTCGGAGGACGTTGAACAGCTCTGTAGGGAGCTCTAATGAAGGAGAACACGGTCCGCGACTCTAGCGCAGCCTCCACTGTGAGGCAGAAGCAGGGCGCGAGTACGGACAAGGGGTGCTGTATTCACAGCGGGGAAAAGCAAGGGGCACTGCAGGAGGGCGACCAGATCCTAGCTAATCTACTCACCGGTCCCCGAAGCAAGCAGGCCCGAGCTTCTCCTCGATAGATGCAGCTTCTGGCAGGTTCTGAAGAGCAGGGAACGTCTCGTCGTCGTGCAGAGTAAAAAGACGTCCCGATCGAAGAAACAAGCACAGTTTTGTCGCCACAGCAGGGCAACGGAACGGCCGGGTGTATTCAAGCCAAACGAGCACTGCTCACCTCTAGCTTAGGGTTGCTAAGCAAACGAAGCGTGTGAGCGTGCCCCGGACTCAGAATACCACCCAACCTGTCGGCGATTACAGAGCAGGCCTCCTTAGTAAGCTGGTCAGTCAACTGGATGGCCCAGAGACACTTCCGAAGGCTTACAGCAGGAGTTGATGAAGGTGCCGGGAATAGCTGGTCCTGCTATTCCAATAGGTCGAAGCGCCAGTACAGGCCTTCTTGTTCGATCTTAGGTGGAAAGGGCTTCACCGGACGACAGCAATGAGGAGCAGAAGTTCTTCAGGGGGTCACCAGCGATTCCTCGGTCCAGCCTCGTGTTCGCAGGATACTTGGCTCCTGTATCCCTGGGTTCGTAAGAACTCAGGAGATCGACATGGTAGTGGTGTTTCCAGCTCCCTCTTATCCACGGTTCCCTTCGCGCCAAAACGGAGGGGAGCCAATGGGAGATCCGCTCATCAACACACATACCATACGTGGACCAATCACGGACCACGGTGGTCCCAGGCATTCGCACCACCCTAGACTCTCTGGCACCCAGGATGTGTATTGGGACCAGACAGCCCAGCCCACATCCTGGGGGCACTCAAACGACATGTAGAAGCCCGCGAAAGCAACCGTGTTTCGCGGGAAACTACATGCCCAAATAAGGAAGGCCCCGGGTCGCCTGACCCGGGGGAAGGTAAAGGGAGCAAGACGGACAGTGGACGAGACAAAGGAGCCTCGTGGTCCGGCCATTTTGGGTAGCCGGGCCACCCTTTTGTGTTCGCGGCAAAAAGGTGCTCAGAACGGCAAAAGGAGCTCAAAATAAACCAAATGATCGCTGCCACCAGCCCAGTCCCTGAATGACTTGCACCGATCCAAAAACCATCCTACAAGAGTGTCTAGGGTCTGTAGAAGGCTAGAGACCCAAGAGAGCTGTAACTTAGCTTACAGTGCCCTCTTGTGTCGTGTTGCACTAAAATGGCGACACGATAAAAGAAACTACGGGAAACAGCGTTCCCCGGTACTGACTGTCTTAAGGGCATGTCAGTTTCCCCGTAAGAAAGGAGCGAAAGCCCAGAGGAGTACGGCAGAAGGCTGCACTTCTCTGGCAAAGTCAAGAAAACAGGTTGAAAACAATAGCAAAAAGTTTAGGGGTTGCCACATGGAAGGAAAGTTCCCTACAATAACGAAATCTTTCCTAACAGATATCACATCTCATGTCATAGTATGGGTCTCAGGTTTGGTAGAAGCATTGGGATATCACATCTCATGCTATCGGAAGGGTATCAGGATTGGATTTGGAAGTAGTTGGATATCCCATCTCATGCTATAGAAAGGGTCTCAGGTTGGAATGGGAAGGAGTTGGATATCACATCTCATGTTATAGGAAGGGTCTCAGGATTGGAATGGGAAGGACTTCGATATCACATCTCATGTTATAGGAAGGCTCTCAGGTTTGGAAGGGGAAGGAGTTGGATATCACATTTCATGATAGAGGTAGGATCTCAGGTTTGGTATTAGAGGCATTGAGATATCACATCTCATGCTATCAGAAGGGTCTAAGGATTGGAATGGGAAGGAGTTGGATATCACATCTCATGATAAAGAAAGGGTCTAAGGTTTGGAAGGGGAAGGATTTGGATATCTCATCTCATGTTATAGGAAGGTTCTCAGGATTGGAATTGGAAGGAGTTTGATATCACATCTCATGCAATAGTATGGGTCTCAGGTTTGGTAGAAGCATTGAGATATCAAGTCTCATGGTATAGGAAGGGTCTCAGAATTGGAATGGGAAGGAGATGGATATCACATCTCAAGCTATAGGAAGGGTCTCAAGATTGGAATGGGAAGGAGTTTGATATCACACCTGATGTCATAGTATGGGTCTCAGGTTTGGTAGAAGCATTCGGATATCACATCTCATGCAATCGGAAGGGTATCAGGATTGGATTTGGAAGGAGTTGGATATCCAATCTCATGTTATAGGAAGGGTCTCAGGTTGGAATCAGAAGGAGTTGGATATCACATCTCATGTTATAGGAAGGGTCTCCGGATTGGAATGAGAAGGACTTGGATATCACATCTCATGCTATAGGAAGGCTCTCAGGTTTGGAAAGGGAAGGAGTTGGATATCACATTTCATGTTAGAGGTGGGATCTCAGGTTTGGTATTAGAGGCATTGAGATATCACATCTCATGCTATCAGAAGGGTCTCAGGATTGGAATGGGAACGAGTTGGATATCACATCTCATGCTAAAGGGAAGGTCTCAGGTTTGGAAGGGGAAGGATTTGGATATCACATCTCATGTTATAGGAAGGATTTCAGGTTTGGTATTAGAAGCATTGAGATATCACATCTCATGCTATCGGAAGGATCTCAGGTTTGGTATTAGAGGCATTGAGATATCACATCTCATGCTATCAGAAGGGTCTCAGGATTGGAATGGGAAGGAGTTGGATATCACATCTCATGCTAAAGGGAGGGTCTCAGGTTTGGAAGGGGAAGGATTTGGATATCACATCTCATGTTATAGGAAGGATCTCAGGTTTGGTATTAGAAGCATTGAGATATCACATCTCATGCTATAGTAAGGGTCTCAGGATTGGAATGGGAAGGAGTTGGATATCACATCTCATGCTAAAGGAAGGGTGTCAGGTTTGGTAGAAGCATTGAGATATCCCATCTCATGCTATAGGAGGGGTCTCAGGATTGGAATGGGAAAGAGTTGGATATCACATCTCATGCCATAGGAAGGGTCTCAGGTTTGGTATAAGCATTGAGATATCACATCTCTGCTCTCCGAAGGGTCTCAGGATTGGGATGGGAAGGACTTAGATATCACATCTCATGCTATAGGGAGGGTCTCAGTTTTGTTATTAGAAGCATTGAGATATCACATCTCATGCTATCGGAAGGGTCTCAGGATTGGAATGAGAAGGAGCTGGATATCACATCTCATGCTAAAGGAAGGGTCTCAGGTTTGGAAGGGGAAGGATTTGGATATCACATCTCATGTTATAGGATGGGTCTCAGGTTTGGTATTAGAAGCATTCAGATATCACATCTCATGGTGTAGGAAGGGTTTCAGGATTGGAATGGGAAGGAGTTGGATATCACATCTCATGATAAAGAAAGGGTCTAAGGTTTGGAAGGGGAAGGATTTGGATATCTCATCTCATGTTATAGGAAGGTTCTCAGGATTGGAATTGGAAGGAGTTTGATATCACATCTCATGCAATAGTATGGGTCTCAGGTTTGGTAGAAGCATTGAGATATCAAGTCTCATGGTATAGGAAGGGTCTCAGAATTGGAATGGGAAGGAGTTGGATATCACATCTCAAGCTATAGGAAGGGTCTCAAGATTGGAATGGGAAGGAGTTTGATATCACATCTGATGTCATAGTATGGGTCTCAGGTTTGGTAGAAGCATTGGGATATCACATCTCATGCAATCGGAAGGGTATCAGGATTGGATTTGGAAGGAGTTGGATATCCAATCTCATGCTATAGGAAGGGTCTCAGGTTGGAATCAGAAGGA